>NC_065511.1:41709779-41762273 GCF_006386435.1 Epinephelus moara
GCGTACATCTGTACATGCATGTGTTTTTCCTTTTCTTCCAAATCTATTTTCTTATGCATGACTGAACATGTTTATGTATCAACATCTCTCAATAAATAACTACAAAAAACAACACCTGAGTTGTCAGACTGGCTGCTGGTTAATTTTCTGACGACTGACTGATTGATTGACTCATTGCTTGAGATCTGCAGCACCGCCTGTATGTGTCACTGTTATCATGTAACGTGTGTATAGAATGTAACTGTGCAGTTGCAGTTACCCTCCATCTTGGCCCCTCAGCTCGTCACATGTCCGTTTTAAAGAAGGAGGTGGATACGTGTTCATTCCCTCTGAAATAAACACATTCATGCAGTGAAGGACGAGTACTCAGATAGTTAAGTAAAAATACAACACTACATGTGAAAGTACAGCATTCAAAATGTAATGAAGTCAAAGTACTCAAGTATTTTCAGTAAATGTACTTAAAGTATAAAAAGTAAAAGATCTTATGAAACAGAAACAGGTTATAAATGTGTAACTGCTGAGTGTCAGTGTGTTCTTACTGCTGAGGGTGGTGAGGAAGACTCTGAAGAAGCGCTGGGCGTAGTCCTGCTCGTCTGCCTTCAGTTTGTCCAAGTGGACCAGGTGCTGTGCTAAGGGCGGGCTGGCCAGCTCCTCCACCTGTGCCCGGTCGTAGCGCTCGCTGACTGTCACCACAAACAGCGCCACCCCCTCGCACTTGGCCTTCTGGGAGATGTAGCGCAGCTTGGCTTGGTCCTCGTAAGCCGTGCGGGTGCCCACCACGGTCAGCATCACCTTACTCTTTTGGGGCTGGCTGACCTTCAGGAGCACGTCCCTCAGGGTGAACTCCAGCGTCTGTCCCAGCACCGAGGAGCCGCCCTGCTGAGTCATGTTCCGCAGCAGGTGGCTCCTCATCAGGTTGTGGTTCTGGTAGGTGCCTAGTCCAAACTCCACCTTGGGAGTCCGGGTGCCGCTCTGTTGGACTACAGCCACACGGGCCTGGTTGCCGGCCCTGCGGGGCTGTGGGCTCACGACCAGCTGTTGCACCACAGAGCCAAGCAGCTTCTGGGCGCCAGCGTACTCATCAGCCTGTATCTCCCTGGAGCTGTCCAACACCATCACCAGGTCCAGATCAACCTGCTGAGGCCGAAGTGGTTCCTGGATGAAAGCGCACAGGTCCGAACGTCTGCAGGGGTCTGAACAAACAAGAACCAGTTCTCATCCAGATAAATGTTTAATACTATTCACAGTCTGATCCTTGTATAATTATGGGATATTTCTACAACCTACAAGCATCAAAAATCTCTCAAACAAATAGAGTCGTTCTGTTATTTTGAAAGATGATGTAATCACATACAAACTAAAGTGAAGAATGAGTTTGAATGAATTTCTGACAGAAACATTACCACATGATTTCTATAAGACTTCCTTGAGACTGAGCAGGAGCTTGACAGCGTACCGTAACAGATCACACAGTTCTTGACCTTCCTCAGGTCAGCGGCCATGTCCCTCCCCAGCACAGTGAAGATGGAACGTCCTGAGTCGTCGACCTGACAAGAAACAGCAGCTGTCGTTAATCACAGCTCTGAGAACAGAAGACTGAAGACAAAATAATTTCATTAATCTCCAAACATATTTCCTCTGCTGAAATAATGACAGCATGGCTGATTATTGAGTATCAGATTTCATGTCTGGCAGCGGGCGGAGGATGCAATCTGAATCAAACAGGGAGAGGAGGTGCTGAGGGAGTTGGAGTGAAGTCATGTTTTAGAGCCAAACAAGGAAACCTCCTTCTTGGCAGCTCAGACGGAAACAAACACACTGATTGTTTGTAGTTTTTAATGATAATCTGCTTCGTTGTGTCGAATCACATCTGAAACATCTCGATCCAGATGTTCACCTGATGAGCTCAGCAGCCAAATGACATTTAGATGTGACAGAGTCCAAGATGGAAGTGAGTTTGTTAGTTTGACCTCACGGAGTCAAAAGGAGAGAAGGTTTAAAGGTACGACATCTCTGGCACGAGGTTTCGTTCACACTCCTCCCTGAGCTGAGCTGGATTTGAGGCATCTGGTGAGGGAAATGTTGACACATGTAGTAGAGATGTTAAAGATAAGTAGGAGGCGGGTGTGAAGCTGCATACAGCCAGAAAACAGCCCTGAGTCAAAAATAACAAAACAAAGCCTCAGACCCCAGACTCAGGCTACGATCACATTAAAAGCATAGTCACATGAGCGACTGCAGGCTGGTGACCATCACCTGCCAGGGTGATAGTCTCTCTCTCTGTCAGCTCTTACGAAGGTAACTGTATTTATCTTGAGGCATCGAGAGCGTCTTCAGACCTGAAGAAGCCTTTTGGGTGAGAGGTGAAACGTCTCCAAGAAACACAGGCAAGACCAGTTGCTTGTGACATGGTGTGATGGAGCGGCCCCATCACTGGCTACGGGCAGCACACACACGCACACACACGCACACACACACACACACACACACACACACACACACACAATACCCACTCCCCTCCGCTACCTTTCTGTCTCATGAAATGACTCATGCATCTCTCCATTTTCCCTCTTTCCCTGCTGTTTAGTAGCACAACCAAGGGTGCACACTTGGGTACACTACGTTCCTCTTTCATGCATACATTTCTCAGTTTATGGACACTGACTTACCGGGTGACGGTGTGATGAGTGCTCGCCTCGTGTCTCCTGTTTAGTCTGTCAAACCGGGGCGCACTGCTCTTCCGGTATAAATGCGTGAAGCGTCGCGCGTCTCCATGGTCACATGACCTGTCACGTGATTGACGTGACGGTAAGTTTGTTTATTTATTAATTTTCTGCATATACATGGGTTTTTGGTGTTTAAAGGGAATATGTCTAAATATGTATATAGCCTAATTTCTGTGTATGACGTTTGGGTATCCAGAATGATTAACCCCTCATTTGAAGGAGGGTTGAATTTATTGGATTTTTCCCATGTATTATTATGCCTGAGGGGTGTGGCTTCAGGTTTAAAGGAAGCAGTTCAGCTCAGGTAAGGGGAGTCTTGATCTGGTTGCAGAGAAGGCAACATCACCTGGACTTATTTGTGTTTTGGACTGTGAGGTTTTTCCCCTTTGCTGGGTTTTCCTGACTATTGAGGTTTGTTGAAGAACAGTTTTTTTTTTTTGTGTATTCAAACTTTTTTTTGCATTTTTTCCCTGGTTGTTTTTGTAAATAATTCACAATTTGCACCTTGGGAGGCCGGCAAAATAAAAAGCCAAAAACTGGATTTTCCCGACTCTGCCTGTATTTTTGGACTTTTTGAGAGTTGCCAATAGAACCCCGCTACACATGGCACCTAAGATGGTCAAAACTGTTCAACCAAAAAGCAGTGAAGAAAATGTGGTCTTACCTGCGGGACACAAACATCCACAACAGGAGAGAGGAAGGTGACAAGAAAAAGAAGTGGAAATATATGAAAGCAGTTACCTTCTTAAAAGCTTCCACGACAAAGAGAAGGTTATGTCAGCCTGTCCAGAAATGTACAACAGCAATGATTATCCCTAATCCCTTTAATAATTACACTGTATCATTTTGTTGCTCAGATCGCCCACATTCAGCACGAATATCACCCTGGCAGGTGATGGTGACTCGTCTGCATTCGCTCATGTGACCATGCTTTGGTGCGGTCGTAGCCTGAGTTTCTGCCTGACACCCTTTTGGCTGTTTTCTGGCTGTATGCAGCTTCACACCCGCCTCCTACTTATCTTTAATATCTGTACTACATATGTCAACATTTTCCTCACCAGATGCCTCAAATCCAGCTCAGCTCAGGGAGGAGTGTGAACGAAACCTCGTGCCAAAGATGTCGTACCTTTAAACCTTCTCTCCTTTTGACTCAGTGAGGTCAAACTAACAAACTCACTTCCGTCTTTAACTCGGAGGGAAGTGATTTTAACTTCAAGAAGAATCCTCATGGATGAGAGATGAAACGTCCTCAAGAAACTCAAGTCCAGTTGCTTACGAGATAGCACTTAAGATTACCACGACCAGGATGACTGAGACTCATCACCAACATGTTACTATGCTTCAGACTCAGTCCGTGAACATGATTAACACAACACAAGGTCGTATTTATCTAGAAACATGCCATGACTTCAGATGAAAAATATGGACCTGGTGTGCAAAGGCCTTCAGTGCAGACGTAGTCTCAGAGGACACTTTATTTCACACCCAGTGATCAAAGAATATTAGAAGCAAGCCAACACAGATGTTACAGATATTTCTGAAGGCAATTCTGACTTCAAACTCAGGCTGGATGTGGTGGGTGGTCTCCTACAGGAGGCCCACTGTACTGTAGCCGATTGGATTTAAAGTTGCATCATGTGGGATAGACAGGATTTAATGGAAGCCCTACCTTTCAGGGCTGGTTTACTGAAATTGGCAGAGTAGTGACTTTGTTATTGACTAGTTATTATATATAATATTATATTATTTATTATTTCTTAAAAGGTGAGAAGATAAAATATGATCCAGGATGTTCAGTTTGAGTAACAGAAGGTTCATCAGATGAACTAAACAGAGGATTAAAAACAATGAGACAGGATTTTATCACTCTGAAAACTTCAAACTGAAGAGGCACGTACATCTTGTTAGAGAGCAAAAGTGTTTCTAAATGTCCTGAAAAGAGACAGAGAGGGAAAACCAAACCTACCTCCATCGCTCGACTGATAGCCGGAGCGTTTTTCAGAGAGATGACTGCTGGGACGATGTTGGAGCCACGGTACTCCATCATGGCTGTGACGATATCATTAGCATCTGCCGCAGGCCCGTTAGAGAGGAAGACGGCCACCTTCCTCATCAGCATTCCTGATCGAGTGCGTTTGAAGACATGCTGACCCACGAAGCGCATGGCGGCACCAAGCTGACGACGTTGGGCCGTCCTCTCCAGGGCGATGTTCTTCACAGCTTCGATCAGCTGTTTCTTACGGTGGTAGTCCTGGAAGCGGATCAGGTACTTGGTGTGACTGCTGTAACCCACCACAGCGACGCGAGCACCCGTTGGACAGTTGCTCTCGGTGATGGTGATGTCCTCCAGCAGGGAGAGGAGGGCAGAACGCTGCCTCTCAAAGGTTACCGGGGTCACGTCCTCAGACATGTCCAGACCAAACACAAGCTCGGTGGGGTAGGCCGGGCACTCTGACTGATCTGAGAACCAACAAAGAAGAGTTCATGTTGAGGAGTAGAAAAGTAAAACTAAGAATGCCTGAAGAGACGAAGACGGCACACTGAACTCCACTGATCTGATGTTTCAACACAAGAGACGGCCTTGTATATATTTTCTTATACATATTATATACTGAGCCCTTGTCAGTGAAAACCTGCTTGGTAACAAATGATGATTCTGATACATCCTGTATCTGGTAAATCCACAATCAGTGACATCAACAAGTTACAAGGACACACCTGAGCTCATCTCAGTCAGAGAGAAGGAGAGAATACAATATGTCTATCATGATATGACACCAGGAGAGACACTACAAACAATAAACTGTCCCAGAAATGTTCAGATGTCTCAGTAAACCATCTTGAAGGGACGGTTTGGAGTTTTAAAATTCTCAGTATCCACATTCTCTGATGATTCAGCCCTGGTGTGCTACATTTCAAGTGACTCTGGTTATCAAGGAGACGTAGACAGATTTGTCAGATGATGTGAGGAAGCCCACTTTATTCTTAATGTAGATAATACTAAGGAGCTTATAGTGGATTTTAAAAGGAAAATGCTGAGGTTACCCCAGTCCTGATCAAAGGACAAGTGGGTGAGGTGGTCCCGTCCTACAAATACCTGGGTGTTCATGTGCACATGAGGCTGGACCGGAAGGACAACACTGGTTTGTTTTCTTCAAGAGAGCCTAGTCCTGATTGGTTTTTCTCAGGAAGATCAGCTCATTTGACGTCAGCAGGCCTCTTTTACATATTCTTTATCAAGGTATTACAGCAAGTGTTCTTTTCTATGCTGTTGTCTGTTGGGGTGGCAGCATTACCAATCAAGATCAGGATCAAGATTAGCATCAAGATTAAGTTGGGAACTACTGCACTAGTGTCTGGATTGTGTTTATGTCTTTGTCTTTATGTCCCTTGAGCTTTGCTCACTCGTGTTCACATCACGTGAGAGACAACAGTAACCACAGTCGCTAAAAGATAATTTGCACTATGGTCTTTTAGCAAAGGACAGCCCAACATGTCTGAAGACTTTGAAACTGAGGAGGAACAGCATTTCTTTGTTGAGCCGTATTTGTTTGAGCCCGAGTATACGGACGGAACTCAGGCTACTGGACGAAGCAGCCGCCGCAGCTCATGAGCCTAACCCTCAGCCAGCCGCAGAATACCGGAGTCGAGCACTGGAAACCTGGTGGTGTAGTTGTTTCAAATGCAAAGCAATGCCAACGGATGAGGAAAGTCTTTGCTGCTCAGACTGGGAATTGGCGATGCCTGCACTTGAGAATCTGGACATCAGTACTGACGAGACTGCTGCTCTTCAGAGACCGTGCATCACCGATCACCCTGAGCGCGCACACGTGAGCGCGGAGCACAGAGAAGCAGTCAGAGCTACAGGCTACAGTGAGGCTAAAAACAGAGTTCATATGACGTTTTTCCAAACAACTTTTTATGTCGGGGCTGCAGCACACTTGGATCACTATGGATGGGCAGTATGGAGATACTCTGTGGATTCAATTTTGTGTTCTTGGACGTTAGTCTGGGGCGCCGTCTGCCATTAGGTGTGCTAGCTGCTCCCCCCACCGATCTCTGCAAGGAATGTGAGGACTCTAAAACTTCACCAGAGCCTCTCTCAGCATGGTAGTGATCAGATAATGGCTGAATTTTCATTTTTGGGTGCACTATCCCTTTAAACTGATACTGATTTTCTTTTTAGGTGGCTTCCTTGGTGGTACTCCTTTCTCTTCTCCAAACTAGGGGCGTGTCGACTGACATCTACTGTGGGTAAATAAATTCATGATTCGAACACTTCTACAAAGAAATGGACACATGAGCCTGTTTTCATTCAGCCATTATACAGAATGTATAGTTAGACGTATCTATACACACATTTACACCTACTGTATATAGATAGATTATTATTATTATTATTATTATTGTTATAGACAGATTCAAGTGATTGAAAGACATGAACAGAGCTGTACCACCAGCATGCCTGTAAAAATACATATATACTGTATATAAACTATGAGAGAACATTACGTAGCTGCCATCCTCCGCCCACCATCAGGAAGCCTCCATGTGAAGAAACTAAAGAGGTTGAGATGATGAAGTTTTGTTTTGTACTCACCAAACTTGTGTTGTGATAATTATAATGGAGATACGTACCGAGGGAACATGCTGTGTGGAGGAAACATCAGGAATATAATTTAGAGTCGCAGTAATTGAAACAATGAATAAGGTGAGTACACGATGTCGTCTGTCCTGCTGTGAGAACGTGATTGACACTCACCACAGTTGTCTCTGATGTAGGTGATCAGCTGGCACTCCTGACGACAGAACAGAGAAGACGTCATGTAGAAATACTGAGTTCAGGATTCAATATTTTCTTACCGTCAACAGGTAAAGTCAGTTTTAAGGTGGACTTACAGTCATGCCTCTGGTTCCAGGAGGACCTCTGGGACCCTAAGATGAGAAGGAGAAGCATTATTAACCCTTTCTCTTCTTTCAGTTTATAAACATATGTATTGACGGTAGAATCCTCCTTGTTACCCCCCCCCCCCCCCACTCCATGACGACAGACTCACCCTGTGTCCTGGATATCCATGTTCTCCGGGCCTGCCTGTCTCTCCCGGCCTGCCAGAGTTCCCCTGCATCGATCAAACCAGTAACAAGTAAAAGTCACGATGAAGCAAAAAGATACTGATTTAAAAAACAAACAAACAAAAAAAAGAAATCAAAGTTCACACTCACGCCTCGACCACAGTTTCCTTTACGTCCTGGATATCCTTTAGTTCCCTGCAGGCCGTCCTCACCCTGAACGCAACAACAGAGATACAGTAAAGTCACAATATGCTTCCTGTTTCTCATATTCTCCTTCTGAATTATCTTTGAATATCTAAACGTTGAAACATGATCTCTTTCACTTTAGGCTCTCAGTGTTTTCCCACAAGAATAAACACAAATCTGATCTCTCTCACAGGCTCCAAAAGCAGTAAAACAAATACCTGTGTGCATCAGAAATATTCATCTAATGTAGCCCCGGTATCTAAAACATGAGTCATTAAAGACTTAAATCATGTGTCCTCATTATTAATGTTCTGCTTTGTATCAATATTTAAAATGAATCATGAGAATAATCTCCCTTTGATCCCTCTGCCTGTGCACCACATATCATTTCACCAGGCAGCTGAGAGAGCTGTAGATGAAAATCGAGGAATTATTAAAGGGACAGGTCATCCCAAAATCAAAAATACATATTTTTCCTCTTACCCATAGCACTACTTATAAGTATATTTTGGTGCGAGTTGCAGAGAGGAGATATCGGTTGTAGAGATGTCTGTCTTCTCCTCAGTATAATGAAACTACATTAGATGACACTCGGCTTGTGGTGCACAAAGTGCCAAAAAACTACATTTGAGAAACTCAACATCAATGTCTCTTTCCAGAAATCTTGACATGGTTACTCAAGATAATCCACAGACTTTGTTTTGAGCAGCTTGCTGAGCTCCGCCAAGGAGGATGCCATTAATCTTTACATCTCGTGCTGCCATGAGTCCGAGGCTCTCATCCATGAGTAGATACACACTTCCTTCTGTGCAGTGATGCGGATGGCAGGTGTAGTTCGGTAGACAGAAAATAGTTCCTACATGAAACTGCTCACAACAAGGTCTGTGGAGTATCTTGAGTTAGTGGGTCATGATTTCTGGGAAGAGACATTGATGTTGAGTTTCTCAAATTATTATTTTTTGGTGCCCCGATCACACGTGAGGAGCACCGGACTGCCTTTCTTTTTAAATTAAATGCCACTAGTAAAAACAAACAAACAAACAAAGAAACAAAGAAACAAACAAAAACAAACAAACAAAAAAATGCTTGCTGCGTCTTATTTTTTGTTGCCAGACAACCACTCCTTCACCTTTTTGTTGTGACCACCACAGAAGGCCCGCCTCTCAAATCATCCCATTTGACAATGAGAAAAAAGCGGAGATGACGTGGGACAATTTTCCACTAAAAAGCACTGCAGTTGAGAGGAAATACACGTGTTTGTGATTTTGGGGGGAACTGTCCCTTTAAAAACCAGACTAATCTCAGAGAAGTTCTGCAGCGTCTTTATTCTGTGATTTCTAAGTGGATTTTTGGATGTGAAAGTAGTGTTTATCTTAGAGAAGAGAATGTGTTTTCAGCAGGATGGTGAGCAGGACTCAACTCACCACTATGACGTGGAAATATACAAAATATATTCACTGAATTTATCAGGACGACAGTAAACATGGAGGAAGTGATGAGCTTGTATCACCAGCAAATTAAAGCAGGAACTGATCTAAAAAACTTGAATTTAAAACAGGTTAACCATAGATCTGTGATATAAACTTAGGTTCACAGAATTCACAGCAGCTATGACACAGACTTTAAAAGGGATAAAACGATGTCTAATTCTTTAATGGCTTTTATTTCTCTTATTTCCTTTTGTTTCCTTCTGCTGCTGTCAGTCTGAGAAATGAAGTGAATTCCTCTATTTGTAAATATCACACTGGTGTTTCTGGCCGTGTGTTAAAGGCCTGAGGTGAAAATATTAAATGATCTCCAGCTCTCCAGCAGCTTGTCAGAACTTTAAACTCGCTGTGATTTTTGGAATCTAAACTGATGTTGGGACTAAATAAAGCAGTGAAACGATCCTACTGGGTCACCGTCCAGATTTTTTCGGCCCGTAATAATAAACTTTGTTTAATATGTAAGTGACACTGGATTTTATCTGATCTGCTGTCAATTATTAACTCACCGGTAGACCGGGGTAACCAGGGAAACCAGGATCTCCCTGTAATGAGAAGGAAATAAGTATCACAAGTCAGGTTTCTATAAATACAAAAAAAAAAGTTCTGTGTTCTTTCAAACTGACAGTTCAGGACTTCTCTGTCTGAGATGAACAGTTTCCTACCTTGGCACCTTTTGGTCCTTGAGGTCCGTAACCGTCTCTGCCGTCCTGACCCTGAGAGAGGAGCACATACATCAGATACACAGTTTATATTATATCATATTAATATACAAACACTGACTGCAGCTACTTACAGGCATTCCTCTGGGTCCCTGTGATCCTGGAACACCTTTACCACCTGGATCTCCTGGTTGGCCCTTCAACAACAACATTTAGTGTTTAGTTTCCTGTCACAGAGTATGTTTGCCTCACATTGCTTCCTCTTTAATTCGGTATAATTTAATTTTTTAAAGCCCAATATCGCAAATCACAGTTTGCCTCAGAGGCTTTACAGCAAACGACATCCCTCTGACGTCGGACCCTCACAGCTGATCAGGAAAAACTCCCCATAAAACTCTCAAACAGGAAAAAACAACCCCAAATAAAACAAACAAACAAAAACAAATGGTGAAATGTTTGCTGAGTCGCAGACGGGGCGATGAGATGAATTAACGTCACACACCTTCTGTCCGTTGGGTCCACGCCGTCCGCCTACTCCTGGGTTTCCAGCTGGTCCTGGTCCACCCTGCAGGAACACCAACAGATTCAGAGCAAGAAGAGCAGCTCAGTGTTCTCTATTAACTGAGTGTCCTTGAATGCATCTCCAAAAATCATGGGTTAAAAATGGCCACAGGTCACCACACAATGAGTGAAGGAGCTGGGTTGGGTCATCGTCATTATTAATGGCTTAAATATTGAGTTTCACTCATGGCTGCATAATGTCTGTCAGGAAAAAAGGCAGAGTGAAAACTCCTGACATGATTGTAATGATGTAAATATTGCTGAATTGATCAAAACAACAGGTAAACATGGAGGAAGAGCTGAGTTTGTATTAACTGGAGAGATTAATCATAAAGGTCCGTCTCAATAAAAGGCTCTGGCCTCTTTTGAAGGATTTGCATCAGGCTTTTACAGAATATATTAAATCTGTTATAATCTGTTATAATCTAGACTAAAGTTAAAGGTGTAGATGAATCCTGAAAATCCATAATTATAAATATGTAAAATATTCTGTGTTTCTCTGAGCTGAAGCATTGTTCATATCAACTGGTTTACTGTCGTGGAAAAAACAGGCCCTGAAAATAGTGGTAAGTTTATGTATCCGCGCCTTCATGACTCACTAAACACAACATTTATATTTACTTAATCCTTTCTTAACTCTTAAGAGAAGGCTGAAAGATAATTATTAATTATTGGCATATCGTGGCTGTAACGAACCCCGTAGCTTTTTCATAATATTTCGCAGTGTTAATCTGCCTGGCAACACTTTTTATTTCCCCATTTAGTCTTTTGGAAAGAATCAGCTCTGAGAAGTTATTTCTGGCCCTGATTAATTTAACGACCTCCACGCAGGGCTCATAAATAAAGATAATTTGAGGGCGGATCAGATCTATAAAACACATGGATTGAAAAAAGCTGCAATCAGAACCTCGACAACAAATATACTCAGTTACAGCTAACAACGTGGATTTATTTTTGTCCACTTCACAAATCTGGTCAGTCAACATTTGAACTTTTTTCAGTGAATAAATAAAACTAGCAGGGAACCTCGCTGTCACTTTTTTGCCTCAGAAACCAGATGAGTCCCAGACGTCAGGCGGTGACATCATCTGTCAGAGTCTGCAGGATTTGTGACACGCAGCGATTAAGGCGTCACATGTGACAACCACAAAATTAACTAACACTTCCCGCAGTCGCTGAGTGAATTTGTGGAGCTGAGAATCTCCTGAGAGACAGAAAAGAAGGTTTTGGATTTAACTTTTGCTACAACTCTTTGGGAATTAACATAACAAACAAAAATTAAAAGTTAAAGTTGTATTCTCTCTATATTTATATTTAAAGTGTTAAATAAAAATGTCATGAGGCAAACTTAATTAAATGTTTTGGCATTTATTTCATACAACAAAGTCTATATCTGCGGCTGCTGCTGAGATCATGTCCTCTGTATTTTGTCTGGGAATTTCTGAGCATTAACACTGTCCACATATTTTTGTCCATGCAGCATAAAACAAGACTCAGAGCAGTAACATGAGTGATGAGCCATATTCTGATATCTCTTACAGGAGTTGAGAAATGGGAGCTAAGCATCAACATTTAGTTTTCAGAGGTTTTTTGGCTTTTGTTCATTTTGATACTTGAGATTTAAAACAGATCTGACGCTTAGCAGCAACGGTGTGACATCAGCTGGAAAAACTGTGCTTGGAAATATTTACCGGATGTTTCAGGTTTAAGAATTAAACCTGCACAAACAGGAAATATCATTAAAACTCAGGAATATGTGTTTATTCTGACTTTAGAAACACAGAACACGTCTTCTTCTAAAGTTTCTTGTAAATATATGGAGGAAAGAGGCTGACAAAAAAAAAATAATAAAAAAAAATAAATGTTTTTCAAAAATTAATAAATACAACTAAAATAATTTAGATAAAAATGCAAAAATAAATACATGAATTTAAAAATAAATAAATAAAGATAAAAAGAATCAAATAGAAAAGTAAATAAATAGGAAAAATTATACAAAGATAAATAAATAAATAAATAAATAAATAAGCAAATTAAAACAGAAATATCAATTTATGTCACAATTTATTAATTAATGTCTACATTAATTTTTAATATTATGTTTGGTACATTTAATGGCATATTCATTTATTTATTGAGTCATTTATTTATGTATTTTTTATTTTGGCTGGCAGCTTTGGTCCTTCACATAAAGAATGATGTAATTTGGCTTTATTTATTTTTTTTTTTTTTGAGTTACTTCTTCTGAATTTTAAAGCAGTTGTTGATTTAATGAACTTTTCCATCAAAAGCCAAAATATTTAAAAATTAGAAATGTATTTTGGGAAACTTTATTTTTCATATATGTTGATTTTTTCACTTGCCTGTAAATAAATTAAACATTTCTGCATGTTCAGACAATTTGTCCTGCACAGTCTAAAAGACTTTATGTTGCTGCAGTTAATAATTTAACTGTAATTAATACATTTGAGGTGCACCAGCTGAACACCATCTCTAAACTAAATGACATCAGTCTGTTCAGGAAACTTCACAGGAAATGATTAGGAACTGGTTGTAAGAGAGTCATGTATCACTGAATCTGCTCATGTTTTCATTGAAACAACTGAAGAATTAATTTCCTTTAAATCCTTTAAACTGTGCCAACACGTCTTTCATCATCAGCTCACGGTCAGAAACAAGATTCCTTTTATTGTTTTAGTTGCAAAGTGAGAATAAAGCTCCATCCTTACAGTGATGCTCCTGATTTCTGATATGTTATCAGTAGAAAAACATTTTTTATATTCCTGACATTCAACACATCAGAGTACGCGTCCTTCTGTCAGCTGGTCGGAGCTCAGCTGAGTTACTGTACAGTGTGTAAAGAGCAGGAGAGGTTGAGGTGATGTACTGACCTGAGGTCCAGGAAGGCCAGGGATTCCTATGGGTCCAGGTTGACCTCTGACCCCTCTGGGGCCCTGCAGAGACAATATGGATTGTTCTGTCAGTCTCTGAGCTGAACTGAGCTCGTCCTCAGAACGTTTCTTTAACTTCATAATCTGACTTCATCTTCTCAAAAGTGGAGCTGCTGACTACGTTTACATGCACATTAATATTTCACTATTTATTATTTATTCTGACTTTGACAGAATAATGAAAACAGCATATTCTGTTTGGACATGGTGAATAAAGTCTTATTCCAAAAGTAGCATTTTCTGATTAATACACTTTGGATATTATTTATCCGGTTTGCGTGCCCAAAATAAAAGCCCACATTTCTGGTCAGAAGGAGAAACCAACCTACTTTTAAACATTATGAAAGACTTGAATATCAGCAGGTTTTTGGATACAGACACACGTCACAGGGGCGTGTGTCTGTAGAGTCGGCTGCATGTAAAAGGAATATTAAGGCCAGTTCAGACCAAAGATTCGAGATAAGACGAAACCGTTTTAGAGCGTAGCAGAGGAAAGTGTCAGAATACAGTCCATCTGATGGTAGTTTTGTTTCATCACTGTAGCCAGTATCTCACTATCACTATCCTCATTCAGATTTTAAGAAGCTACAAATGAGATGATACACCGTCTCATGGTGGTCACTTCCTGTGAACTGCAGGTTTTTACAACATTACAGAACAGCTCATTGCAAGTAGCTGTTTGTTTCAACTCGTCTCGTCGTGAATCTTTGGTCCGAACTGGGCTTTAGTGGTATATATTTTTCATTAGTCATGTAAACAGCTCAGTAGGAATATTGTCTTTGTCAGAATAAGGACAAAAACCAGAATATTCTGTGCATGTAAACGTAGTCGCTCTCCTGATCGCTCACCTGTGGACCTGAAGCACCTGGGGCACCTGGCAGTCCTGGATCTCCTGGCCCTCCACGTGCACCCTGCAGGAGGACACACACACACACGCGCGCACACACACACACACACACACACACACACACACACACAGTTTAAAAAGGTTGGTGTGTAAAGCAGCACTAGCGGCACTGAGTGTTGCTGGAGTTCCTCTCCTACCTTTTCACCGATCGGCCCTCTTCTTCCATCTGGACCCTGAACAACACAGAAACAATATATTTGAATAATAATGCAGATATTTATTTCATGAGTGATTTATCGATCACTGTGTTTGTATTAACAGACTATGAATGTATTATCTTATAGACCTTTTGGCAGAGTCACATACAGGTAGGAGGGAGAATCCTCTCTGGATAATCCCAGTGTTTGTGTCCGTGTAAACTTTGCGTTAATGCTGCTGTCAGTTTCTCCTGATTCTGTTCCCACATCTGTTCTTTAACATTTTAACAGCTGCTCAGAATCACAACCACCTTTAATCAGCTTTAATCAGCTTTAATAGCCCAGTGAGTAATTTATAGTCATACAGACACATTCTGATTTTAACAGCTGCTCAGTTCAAATGAAACACTATAAAAGTGTGAGTGCTGTAATAAAGTAATGTAACATCAGTGTAACTGCAGCGTCTCTCTGCCCTCTCAGTCTATTTCACCTCTGATCACAGCCAGCATCACTGACAGGTCTGGACTGTGGATATAAAGCCTGTCGTCAGCTGCCTGTCTCAAACAAGAACACACTCTCTGTGTGTTAGCATTTTCAAAATCCCTGTCGCTACATGGAGCTAGTCATGTCATGTCTCTAATAGCCATAAATGTCTCTACAACTTGTTTAAGTGCTGTACGTGAAACAAAAAAAAAACACCAAGCTAAAATGTCTTTTAATGTTTCATGTGGCCTTTTCTTTTGCAGGGATTCAGCCATTTTAATGTCAGGGCTCGCCTCTACACCAAAACAAGTTCACTCCTACTTTGCAAGGGCACAGTCGCTGCATCCTGGGCTCAAGGCCCGAAAATATGGGACAAGAACCACGCCTGAAGTGTCTGCCCACAGCAGAGCACTGTTGCCAACTCCTCAGTAAGAAAAGTAGCTATTGGCTGTCCTAAAAGTCGCTAAATGACATCATCGCCTAATTTGCATAATTGTCCATATGCATGTAATTGTAATGGCTGNATCCGCTGCTCGTTGAGAAGAATAAGAATGATACGTGCTCTCACAACAGAGTCTCCAGAAGTCTTCAATAACATCAGAAAAAGTCGCTAGATTTGTCGCTAGTTGCTTTTTTGAAAAAGAGTCGCTAGAGGGGTCTGAAAAGTCGCTAAATATAGCGACAAAGTCGCTAAGTTGGCAACACTGCAGCAGAGTGTGTCCATTATTATCACCTCAAGCTGCCCCATGTATTTCGGCTGTAAGCGCAGCACAAGACAAATGTGACTATCTTGGGTGAAATCAAACAACCCAGTGCAGAAGTATGAAGTGTTCAGTCAGACCTTTGTGCTTAAAATGATGACATGAAGTAAACAGGAAGTGGATTAAACTGACAACAACAGAGAGTTTCACTTTGTAGTTTTAACGTATATAATTAATATTAATAAACCTCAGACTGACTGACTACAGTTTTTAAATTAAACATTTATCAAAATTGTACTTCAGACATTACTGCATGCAGGTGTGATGAAGTTAAAAAATCTCACCGGGTTTCCAACGATTCCACTCTCACCTGGCAGCCCATCCTGTCCAGGTGCTCCCTGTGGATTTAAACATGTGATAAAGAATGAAGTGTTTTGACAAAATAAGATTCAGGACTCAAATACGGACTAAATTATTTGAGACTTTTTCACAGTGTGACGATCCCAAACCTGTAATTTAAAGTAGAGCTGAGCAAATGTTTCTGATTGTCAAATTAAATGATTAAATCACGATTTTAAGAAGTTTCTTGTTGATAAAAATGTCAATATGTAAACACAGAAATACAAGAAACAATGCAGTCGGGAATGTTACACGGCGCCGGTGTTTCTGAGCTGATCCAAAAGTCTAAAAGTGAAATGTTTCAAATTACTTATTTTATCCAATAACTTCTACAAAGTTCAGCCTCCAACTTCCCCAAAGATCCGTCGTCTCAACATGGATCCAGTGTGTGATGTTTCTTACCGGTAAACCTGCGTGTCCGGGGTCTCCTTTAGCTCCTGGCCTGGTGTTATCAGTGCCTGGTTCACCCTGTCAGACGAAACACAAAGAGCCACAGTCTTAACTCTGTCAGTCTGAAAAGATAAACTCCACTCAGTGTTTAGTTTCTTTAAGTGGAGCCTCCAGCTGTGATCCAGCTGTTAGACTGTATCACTGTCCAGCAGAACACAGAGCTGATATGAGACTTACTGAAGACCTTTTACTAATGACCTTTTGATGTGACACAGAAGAGAGCTGAACTGCAGAAGTGTGTGTGTGTGTGTGTGTGTGTGTGTGCGTGTGTGTGTGTGTGTGTGTTGGAGGCTTCTCGGTTGAAACTTTGGCAACAAACTTTGTGTTTTCATGGCTGACTGTTTATAAATTTCATCAAGGAGCGACAAATGATTTTGGCTGAACGCTGCAGGACTTCAGGATCTGCTGATCAGATGTTGGTGAAGATTCTGACTGAGGTTTTTTTGCCCAGTAAGGCCTTCAGTTTTTAACCAAACCAACGAGCCTAAATTGGAAACAACAGAGCTGACTCTCTCACTTGTTCTTCTGCCTCCACAGAAACATCCAAACATGCAGATTCAGCCTAGTGAGTCAGTGGGAGGCTGTCAGAGTAATTTCTCTGTCTCCAAACAGGAGTTGTGTTTCTGTAACACAAATGTTCAGGTTTTATTGGTGACATTATGATGCATAAACACCTTTTAAAATAAGCAAAGTCCAGCTGTGTTAAAGGTCAATATGAATATTTTGCCTGGATAAAATATGATGTGAACAAAGATTTGATTTTTCTCATGTCCTAAATCCTGCAGTGGATGATTTGACAAAAATCATGCCGCATTCATGGTGGTCAAATCTAAAAGTCTTTCTCTAACCAGTGCTGCAACCACATGCATTTAGAGAGGATCTCAAACATGGAAGACAAATGAAAAAACAAATATTAAAAACTGTGCTGACCTGTGATTTTATAATTCTGTGGTCGCAAAAATGAACTGAAATTCGACCAATCCCTGCAGCGTTTGACATTTTGTCTAATTCCCCTCAATGTTTATGCAAAGATGTTTCAAATTGGAAGAACGCCCACTGTTCAAAATCATCCAAATAAACAACACTGCAAACACAAACCAAAGAAAATCACTCCTTGATCTCAGCAAAACAACTTCTTTATGCAAACGTGTCTCGCCTGTGAGATCTTACCACCCCTGAAGTCATCTCATCAGGCAGAACTCACCCTCATTTTTCCCTTTAAACCTACAGCAACTCTCAGCGAACAGCAGCAGATTTGTTGTTGAAGCTTTAAATGTTCAAACTGTGTGGATAAAGTTCTTCTGATGGATAAATAAAATACATTATACTGAATTACCAGTCATCTTAAGGTTTAGAATTACAAAGTTAATTCTTAGCTCTGCAGTTTGGAGAAAAGAGATTTGTGTTTCTTTAAAGGATTTTCAAACTTTAAAACTTTGATATTTGGGGATTTATTTTGACAGGCAGGCTCAGTTTCTTCCTTCCTGCTCTTTTCAGTTGACAACACATCTTAGAAAGAAATCTGTCATGTCTCTGTAAACCACAAATCCCAAAATGTTTGAGGAATGAAGAAAAGATGAAACTCTCCATGAAAGGCTTTAACAAGATAAAGACACAACGTGATTACAACATCTCTCTCAGTGTATAAGTGAGTCACTGCTGGTGGAACATGGTGGAGGTCATGGCTGCGTTTCATTAGTCATTCAACATGATAAGTGTTGCTCCATTTTTCTGCAGAACTGAAGTGAACTCTGTGAGACTGACCCTCTGTGGGCTGAGGGAGTGAGACAACAACAATGGTAACCCCAGAGGTCTATTAAAAAAATGCATGCTTGACTATGTATGCAGATGACACTGCAGTGTATATTTCTCCAAAAAAAATGCCAAAGAGGTAAACCTAACACTTTTCGGAGAGCTGGTGCCGGTTTGTGAAAACAGGCTGATGTTGAACATCTCAAAAACATCTGATATTTGTCTCCAGACACACTTTGAGGACACATCAAGAGCTGTGCACCTCTTTGCATGGTGTGGCTACTGAGCAGGTTAAAGAGGCCTAATTGCTGGGGGTCACACTCGATCGAACACGTTCATCAGCTGACATTAATAACATAGTTGCCAAAATACGTAGAGGCATTTCAGTTATCAGAAAGTGTGCTGCGATCACAAGTAAACGTAAAGTAGTACAAGCTTTAGTTGAATCACACCTGGACTACTGTGGAGCAACCTGGTGTAGTGTCTCGAAACAAGAGCTTAATAACATTCAGCTTGTTCAAAACAGAGCTGCCTGTCTTGTTCTTCACTGCTCTGTGAGGAACAGTGTGGAGGGGATCCATGCCAACCGAAATAATAAGATAAAATGACAATTTAAAAAAAAATCACTACCTGACATGCTTTTTAGTTTCACCTTTTCTAAAACTTCTTATAAGTCCATAAATTTACTTCGGTTTTGTTCATTAGTGGAGAGACGGGATGGGAAACTCCGAACATGAGACATAAATGTCACACGTTTCGGCTGTGGAATAGTCTTTTAAACATGTGTAATCAGAGACTCACTAAATTAATATTAAATTGGGACATACTCCATGGTCGTCCCTGGGCTGATGGGTTTATTTAAATAGCATGTAATTTCTTTTTTTTTTTTTTTCTCAGAACAACTGACTTCGTGATATCCAGGAGGTGAGGAGTAAAATGTTTTCCATGTATAGAGAAAAATGGTCTGTGGATATATGGTATAAACCAAAGTTACAAACTTACTGTCTCATAAATAATAGCTACACTGTATAACTTTATTCAATTTCAAATTTCAATTCAGTTTAATTTATAAAGCCCAAAATCACAAATCATAATTAGCCCCAGAGAGCTTTACAACATGCAACATTGATTAGATATCGATATTAGATAGATATTTTGCAGTTATTCACATTAGACACCTTCGCTTTTGTGAAAAGAGTCTGCAGGTGTGTCTGATGACGACAGCAGGCGGTGGATCTATGGTAGTTTGGGCTCAAAGTGTACAAAGGCAGGTGCATTCCATTTAAACTTCCAGCTTCTCCCCCAAACTATTTCCCTCTGCCCTCAAAATGGCCTCTGTGCAGTGGACGGACATTAAGCTGTTATGTAAAACTGAGTGCTGGGGAGAAGTGAATGAGGAGAGGTTATCAAACCTTCTGTATCTCAGTGTTTGATGCAGCTACTGGAGGTTTGAAATGATCAAACCCTACATACACTGTGAGCTTTGAGCGTCCAATGGTCATGTGACTCCATCAACATATCTCTTAAAAAGAGGGAATACAGGGGAAAAAATCGATCAACAGCTGCAGCTGATTCAGAACGCTGCTGCTCGAGTCCTCATTAAGACCGAGACAGTAGATAACTCCACTTCAGAGGTCTTTACACTTCCTGTCTGTCAGAGAATCAACTTCAAAATACTGCTGTTGATTTACAAAACACTGAATGGTTCAAGGCCCAAATACATCCAGACAAACAACAAACCCCCAGAAAACTGCAGCTCTGCTGTAACTCTCAGTTCTTTTGAATAGAGGTTGAAGACTTTTCTGTTTGTCGCTGCCTTTTATCACACTGTAACTTTTATTATTCAAATACTTTTACTGATTCTAACTGCACTGTACTTTACGCCTGTCTTAGAATATTTTCACCTTTTATTTTACAGCTTTTGATATTTTATGTAGAGCACTTTGAACTGCTTTGTTGCTAAAACTTGCCTTGACTTAAAAACCTAAACACTAAACTGATTCTATTTGTGAGAGATCATAAGAAAAGTTTTCACCCGAGACAAAGAGAGAGTTTGTAGTGACGCTGTTTGATCTGGTTTGTTCAACAATACATAACATGTGAGATGTAGGGCTGCAGCACATGCCAGAGCGCTTATATAAACCAGGAACATAAAGCACAGAGGAGGTCGGACTCAAGTTAAAATACTACAGGACCTGGTGAAAGAGACTCTGAGGAGCACTGAGAGAAGAGAGGGGGAGGAGAGCAGTGAGTCGACTGCCTGATGGAAGCAGTTGCTCTCATAATATTTTTCGTAGGGGAGTATTTTACAAAGACTACAAAATGTATCTATGAACGTCTTTGTGACTTCATCCTGTCTGGTTCCCACTTATTTTAAAGAAATATTTTCAGGACCTTTTCACATTTAACAGAATTAAGTGTCATTTAACAGGACAACAGTGAGGTCGGTTGAATCTACAACACAAACTGGCAGCGTTACATAGCGTCACGTCCTCAAACATGTGTAAGTTAATGTTAGCACATACTGAATGAATCATACAGGCACAAGTCATGAGCTGATCTGAGGACTGATCTGATAAGATTCATGTCTGTGGGTAAAATATGAAGCTACAATGAGCAGACAGTTAGCTGAGCACAAAGACTGGGAACAAGAGGAAACAGCTAGCCTGGCTCAGCCTGAAGGGAAAAAAATCCATCTCCCAGCACCTCGAAACTATTTCTCAGCTCTGAGCAGTTTCCAGAAACAGATGGCACATAGTGGCCTCTAAAACTGCACATTAAAGTTTTTACATTTACTTTTTTGTACAGATTAAACAAATGAGATATAACATGTTAATCAGCGACCTTTAGAGCAGTGGCTGCCTACTGGTCCAGATTTCTCATCAGTCATTAGTTCAAGGTCCACACAGTTTAATACATTCAGCATCAAACTTGAGTGTGACCATGTTGTCGAGCTAGTTTTCTGTCTCTGATGAGTAGCTGTCCGTTAGTCACTCACTCTACAGCAGGAAATGGCACTTCAAAATAAAAGCTCTGTGCCAGAAATTTGCTGTACTTAAAAATGAGATGTGTCTCCATTCAGAATAGATCGCGACCCACCTGTTGAGAACCACTAATTTAGAGGTGATGTCTGGACAGGGCCAGGCTAGCTGTTTCCCCTGTCACAGTCTATGTGCTAAGCTAAGCTAACTGGCTACAGCTTTCCAAGACACGCTGAACTTAAACATCAGGTTTGACTTTGAGAAATCTGCATCTAGCAGGTGCAAATAAATCCTGCTCTCTCATTCTGAGACAAAGGCTGATTTTATTTTCAGAAATGGATTTAACTCTTTGAGGTTGAGTGTAAATTGATTTCACTTTCATGGAAAACTTTATTTATTTCATTTTATTTAACAGAAGAACGATGCAGATGTTGTGTTATTATTTATGTTGAAGTCATGAAACAAATGTTCTGTGTGCAGTGTGTCTGACTGAAGATAATTAGATTCTAATTTCAGGTTAAAACGATGAAACACAAACAGATTCAGCATGAAAACAACAGAGAGACAAAGTGTTGAAACTCACCGGATCTCCTCTCAGTCCTCGCTGTCCTTTCAGCCCCGCCTCCCCTCTGATACCTGGGATACCCTGAGGACAACAGTTCAATCTGTCAATCAACCAGCTGGAGGTCAGAGGTCAACGCCTCTGAGCTGATGAGGCATGACAGCTAAAAGGGAATTCCACTGAACTACAGATTCAAATACTGAACACGTTTAAACTGTTTACCAAAACACACAAATAAACAACAAAACAACAAAGGCAGGTAAACAAATATAAAATAACATCAAATAATCATCACATTGGTAATGTAACATAAATATATTGGTATCATAAATAAAGGTTAAATAAATCATGACTATTGAACTGTTCTCATTTGACATCTGCTGAATTCTGTAAGTATAAATGATTAAATGTAAATAAACAAAATGTCAAAATCAGGAATTTATAATGATACCACAAAATATTTGTGTAAATTACTCATTAAATTATACATTTAAATCTTAATGTTGTCTGTGTGGTAGGATGAAGTTGGACATTGGTAATTACGACTTGCAGGAGCAACATTTTTATTCCTTTTTTAAATATATATTTTTATTATTTCAATTAATTTAATCTCTTTAATTGTATGTATTTTTATTTTGTACTTTTGTTTTGTATAAAGTTGTACATTGACATAGTTATGTATCGTTTAGTGTAAAAAGTGTAAAAGTGTAAAAATAATTATATGTTCATATTTATATGTAAATATTCAGTTCATTTTTTGTGGACATTATTAAGTTAATTGTTATTTAGGAGCACCCACATTATACATATATATATATTAAAAAAATACTTTAAAAAAACTGTAATTTTTTTATTTTAAAAACAAATCTCTTGAAAAAATATTAAATATAAAAAGACATAAGAAACATCACAGTAATAATCATTTTACTCTTCAATAAAATAAGTCAGAATTCATTATGAATGTTGAGAAATTATGTCGACAACACAAAATACCAACGTTATACTCCAAATTGTTATTATTCCATTAAAACTTTATAATTTAAAATTTAAACTCACAATACAAATATAAAAAATATTATAATTTTCTTTAATAATTAAATTAATGTAATTTCATAGCAACTATAAGTCATCCTAACAAAACTTTACATATATTTTTTAATATAGCCTAACATGTTTTTCCTGTTTGCTTCGACTTTGATTTTAAATGCAGTTTGTTTGATTGTTTTTAAAAATTAGAATGACTGAAAACCACCTGTTTACACTTTCACAGTGACATTAACTAACATGTTAAATCTCCTGATTGGAAATGTGAAAATACAGATAAAGATTCTGTGTGACTGAAATGTGCTCAGGTTGTGAATGATTTCCTGATTTGATAAACACAAAGACAATGATCATATATAGAGAAATATAAATGTTGTGTTACTGGGTTTCCTGGGTTTCCTTTCTCTCCGCGACCGCCATCTTTTCCCGTCAGTCCCTGGAAACACAGAAGCAGAAAAAGCCTGAAAATCCCTCCAATCAGCTCTTTTCCTGAACACACCCGCTCATTTCCTCCAAAATAAAAACAAAAACAGAGATCGACTTTATCTCAGCGTCATCGTCCGATCACATCAGTTTGTTGTTTAACTTTCAAAGTGAAAGGCGGCCATCTCCTCCAACTCACATGAACTGTTGATTACATGTATCCAAAACAGCCTCATTAAAAAATGAGATGCTGCTACTTTGAGTTTCTCCTCTGATCTCTGCTGATTAAAACAATGAGGAGAAGTAAAAGAGATTTGTTGTTTCACATCCCTGTGGGCTCTACAGTGCAGCATTTCACTGCACATCAAAGCAGAGGATATGATGTCTCAGCCTGACAGACATACATGAAACAAACTATTAAAACTGTTTCAGATTTATGTCTGTTTTCAACACAGGAAAAATACCTGTATATGAATGAATATATGGGAGTGTAGATACAGGCCTACATTCTGCTGTCATGCTGATTCAACACATCCTCACTGTGACCTCGTCACATGTCCACGTTTGGTCACGGACTTTCCACGTCCACATATGACGTCCAAGGTACCCTGGGTGTGTTGGTTGTTGACGTTCTGGGACACCGTGTCAACTTCAGCCTGTTACATGCATTGTCTGTTTTCAAAATACACTTCTGTTTTCACAGGAAATGTACAGTTTGCATACAGTCTCTTTCAAAATAAAAGCACTACGTCGGACTCGGTACAACACCGCCAACTGACGTTTTTTTCCTTCAACAACAAACACACGTGGTTGGGTTCAGGAAAAAAGAACAAGGTTTGGCTTTACAATCACATGGGAAGCAAAGACTGGTGTCCCAGGTGAAATGAACACCCACCAAGGACCAAATGCAGTTAGATTTTCGGTTTGGTGAGTAAATGTCTGAAGGCTACTGGCCGGTAAATGTTTGTGCCAAAACAGTCTTGCGATAAAAAACTATGCTGAGAGTCAGCCACATTTTGGCGTTGGGCAGCTGTGCCTCAGAGGTAAAATGGGTCTTCCTCTAATCAGAAGATTGGCGGTGCGATCTCCGGCTCGGGAAAGTTTCTAATTTTTTTTCTTGTTTTCTTTTGTTGAAATACATGTCATTAATTTCTTGTGTTTTCACTAAAACATTTTTAATAATTAAATGCTAAAATCATAACAACATTCCTTTTATTTCTAAAAAGACAGACTTTAAAAAAGCTTAAGTTGCTACTTTACTGCAGCATTTTTAAATAATTAAATACTGAGGTCAAACCCAATGTGCACACATTAAAAAAATGAAATAAAATAAAAATATACAAACTTTACTAAACTATCACTTGCAGCCGGTCTGCTCCTCATCACCATTATTTCTGGCCGGTAGAAAATATGTTCGGCAGATGGATTTTTTTATCGACCACTGCCCTCGGCCGGTGAGTCAAAAAGTTAATTTTGAACAATGTGCAAACCTCACTGAGTCTAACAGGAACCAATCAGTTTGAAAACCTGTTGCATAAATGATTTATATTTATGTGTCTTTGCTGAAGTTCGTACCTGTTCTCCATTAATGCCGTCCAGTCCGTCCTCACCCCCATCGCCCTGCAACGTTGTAAGAGAGTCGAGTGTCAACAGATTTTCTTTGCATAGTCTAATTTGACTCTATCTGGACTTTAATGTTTGTCCAAACATTCCTCAGCACATACAGCACATCACGTTACGTCCTTGCTTAATTTTCTTACATTCCAGGAGGCCTGAGTCACTCACCCTGTTTCCTCGGCTGCCTCTGTAGCCCTGCGGACACAAACATCAGAGTTAGACGCACATCGTCAACAGCTGCTCCAATCAGACCATACACATGGTTACTAATCACTTATATAATAAGTAGTGCTCAGTGGTACTGAGCAGTGGCGTACCTTCACTCCTCTGAGCCCAGGACAACCCTGGACCCCCTGAGGTCCACTCGGTCCAGGAGGCCCACGCTCGCCCTGCAACATACAAACAAAGAAAAGGTGCTGCTTTAACTCTGATATCACCACTGTGAGACTTCCTGATTAAATGAAGTTATATCAGTGGTGAATAATGTCATCTTAAGTTCCTCAGAGTCCAAAGTGTTGTCTTCAAACGTCAAAGATATTCAGTTTACTGTGATGTAAAACAGAAAAGCAGGCACTGGAGAAACTGCTGTTGAAGAATATATCTGGAGCTTATGATTGAAAAATGACTTAAAATGTTTGATTAACTACTAAAATGATTTACTAAGAACTTTCTGTTGGAACAAGAATTAGTGAAATGCTGTCAATAAGAAAGAATTTTGTTTTGAAGGAGTTCAGCTGTTAGTTGACTCCTGCAGCTCCATGATACAAGAAGTGTATGTATGACACACAGGTGGTGAAGTACAGAGTTTTATTATTTAGTTTACAGGAATGCAGCTTTTAATCAACTCCAGAGACACATCTAGTCTTTAAAGTGGAAAGTTCTCTGCTTTGTCAGCAGTTAAGAACAAACCACCAGTTTAACTATTCTCTGGTTAAACAGTGAAACTTAAACTGAATTATTAAGCACTTACAGCGACACCCTCCTCTCCTGGGAACCCGGGAAAACCCTTCTGCCCCGGCACACCCTGTTTATAAAACACACACACACACAGCAGGGTCAGTGGCAGAAAAACTGAACATTGAAAAAGGTAAAAAATCACGTTGTCCCATGTCCTGTACTCAGCAGGTCTATTTCCTTGAGGATAATCAAGCTAAAACTTAAAGGTTTACTAAATTAAATAAGAAATACGTTTGGCCCTCTCTTATTTTAGTATCTGCACTTTTCTTCTTGAACGCCTCATTGATCCTTTTCCTGTGAATATCTTGTGATCTTTGATTTGAAATTCTTTTTGAATTTCCAAAGAAATATGACACAAACCTGAAACTATGATGTGACCTGGCTGTCAGCACAACTTTTCAAACTGTATTTGTGTTTTATTTTATATTGAAAGAGCAACTTTTGACTGACAGACATGTACAGTAACTGATTGCTAAAACTTCTTTTAGGTCTCAAGATGACAGATCTCATCCTCCAGATAAATAGTTAAAGAAGTATTTCACTGCTGGAAAGATGAAGTCTTTTCATTAAACTAAACTGTCTGTGCAGCAGAAAGACACAAATACTTTTAATATTGGTGCCACATGACCAGAGAAAACTGAGAAAAATGGCTGTGGCATTCCATTTTGTCCAAGAGGTAGAAAACCTACAACTACCAGAATGCACCACACTGGTAACAAATGATTTTGTATTACAGTTTTACAGTGAGCTGAAATATGTCTCTGAAAACATTTTAGGCCAGAAACAGGCAGTACAGAAAGAGAATCTTGTATCACATTGGATCGGTACTGCCTAGTTTTACAGTTTGATCTGAGTTTAAAGGTGCTTTCACACCTGCTATGTTTGGTTCAGTTCAATCAAACTCAAGTTCGTTTGCCTCCTCAGTGCGGTTCATTTGGGCAGGTGTGAACAAAGCAATCACACTCAGGTGTGCACCAAAACAACCAGACCAAGACCTTCTTGAAGAGGTGGTCTCAGTCTGGTTACAAAGGAACTCTGGTGGAGTTCACATGGAAATTCTGACCAATCAAGAGCAGCTTTCTCACACAAGGCATTTGATCTGGTCCTCTTGTAAATGCTGCCGTGAGAACACGAACCAACTCTAGGCAATTATACAACTTTGGAACAACATGAGTCCCTGATTCAGACCAGAGGAGACCACTCTAGGGCTGACAGCAGACTACGCTGTCTTTCTTGATCCACCTTTACACTCTTCGTGTCCACAGGCATACAAAAATGAAGAAGTGTATCTGTAGTTTGAGCAGCAGCTTTACAGCCAGCGAAAATCCATCAGCTTGAGCGAGGAGATCTGAGCGCTGGCAGTTCATTTACATCCACTACCCACACTGTTATGATACAAAGCTGGTTGAAGATCAGCAGTGTCCCTTTAATCATATTTAAAATGTCTATTATACCAATATAATCATTATCATAAAATTATACCTAAAGCTGTGAAACATTAATCTTTCTAAATAAGGGTGTAAATGCATCATGATCTCAGCATTACCAATACATAAGTGATTTTCATCAGGAGCAGTGGTGGAAAGTAACTAAGTACATTTACTTAAGTACTGACCTTGTACTTTACTGGATTACTTCTATTTCATGCTACTTTGCAATTCTCCTGCATTTAATTGACAGCTATAACTTTTTTCCACATTAAGATATGTGAATGTCAAAAAATATTTAAAATGTTTATAAGACACACATGAAGCAGATTAAACCAGCGGTTAACCGTGTAAGGTCGTGACCCTCTTACAAATAAATCAGTGTGTAGTTGTGTCTCTTTGTCGTGTTTCAGATCAGTCTCTGGCTTGTTGTCACCAACAACACCACAGAAACACTTATTATCCTATTTTCTCACATGGTTTCATTTAAATAACAGTTTGAGGCTCAAAAACATTAAATTATCTAATATGTCACAAAAAAAAAAAAAAAAAGATTAGAGAAAAGTCCTAAAACTGGAAACAGCTGTTTCTTCTTGCCGCTCCCATTTTCCTTTGGAGTAACCACTGGACTAAACCAGCTAACTGTATGTGAAGAAGTATAGGCCGAGCAGAAACAACCGAGGCTGAAAAATGAAGCCAAAAACTGCAGTTCCTCTAATGGCCACTTGAGGCTGGCTCCAAGAGTGAGTCAATCCCCACAGACCTCCATGTTAACGTGTCCAACTTCACAGCAGAAATAAACATGTTTACAGCCTGGTACAAAAGAACTGCTTTGGTCTCTGTAGCTAATTTCAATATTCATGACAAATGTACAGGGGCTGAATTTATACATATATATATATGTTTACATTTTATTAAGGCTTAAAGGTATGCATAATTAAGGGCAGGCTGCTTTGAGTGACAGGCTCAATAACTGACGCACTATTATAGAACATGGGGGATGATTGGTTTGTTGGAATATAATGTTGCCATCTTTAGCTGTAACTTTGTGTAATCAACATTTACTTCATATTGATAAAGCAAAAGACGTCTTTCCTCTTTAAGTAAATTATCTGTGCACTTGTCATTCCTCTCAGCCCTGAGGAAGACAGGCGTCTCATGTTTCGCCCTGTGTAACAGGATATATTTAACACTGACCTGAACACATGACGAATGAGACTTAACGTTGACAGGTGTCCACCTTCACTCTGAAACGTCCAAAAGTTGAACCAGGCCTGTTGCTTACTTTATGAAGTCACTGCAAGTGTCTGCTTGTTCTCAGCTCTGCCTTCTTATTGCTTCTGACACATTTTCCCAAACATCCCTGACATCATGTTTAAAGTTAAAAGGTGTGTGTGTTTCAGTCACCTTTGGCCCCGGGGTGCCCCGAGAGCCACGGATGCCTTCATGACCCGAACATTTGCACATGACACCGCAGCACTCCCGATCTGACACGGCATCCTGCAGAGAGACAGAGAGCAGAGGAGAAAACAGTCAACATTTCCTGACGTCTTTATATGGACCTGACTTTAAATAAACAAACAGTAAAAGACTTTTTTGTACTTTAACATTAAACAGTTAAAGGTTCTGACTGGTTTCTTATTAAGTGAAGTGATCCTTGTTTATTGCCGTTTCCTTGTTCAAACCCTTAATAAGATGCTTATCATGAAAAAAAAATAGCATTTTTATTTTTTCCCATGACAAATTTGAGCCCCTTTCCGCACACATATAACCCATAAACACCTGCTAACATCTGGATTTTGTATTTAATGGGAAGGGTTACAATCGGTATTCACTCCCGGGTCGAATGACTCTGCAGTGGTCATGTATATCTATTAGTGTTGTCACGATACCAAAATCTTTGTTTTGGTACCAATACCAATATGAATATTGATACTTTTCGATACTCTTCGGTACTTTTCCTAAGGAAAAGTCCTTTTGGATACAAACCTTTAGAACAATAAATAGTAGGGGTGTAACGGTACCAAAAAAATCATGGTTCGGTCAGTACCTTGGTACGGACGTCACGGTTTGGTAACTCAAATGTTCCACCAAGTTGGTGTTGTCTCGTGTTGTCTCCCTTTGCGAGGCAGACTTTCTCTTGTCTTTTTTCATGTGCGCCTGCTGCGAATGTTGATACAGGTGTTGTCATACACACCACTTGCGCAATCTGTGCTCCAATAGGAACAAGGAAGGCGTTTGTGTGCATAAATGAGTAAAATAAATTAACTAAATTAATGAATTGAATCAATTTCAAAGTACCGGTATTTTCCAAATGCAGTATAGTACCGTTTGGAATACTCTAGTACTATTTTAGTACTGGTATACTGTGCAACACTAATATCTATCGGCTCCCATCAGAGCTGATCACGCTAATTTTACCCCCACTGCAGCGAGACACAATGACAGGCTGCCACAAAATACTGTCTGTCTCTGCCTTTTCAGCACTTGAACATCAATTCGAATTACTCGTCACCTACGTTAAAGCAGAGCCTGAATAATAGACATTTACAAAACGTAACCACCATAACGTTTCCACCGGCCTCCATGCTGCTTTCTAGTGTTTACTAACCTGTTTTCCGGCCCATTTGTGACGTTGAACACGACACGCAAGAAAACTATCACCTATTTTTAGCAAGTTTTCCTGTATTTAAAAAAGAATTTGTACCTGCATACACGGCCTAGTTTTGGTGGAAAAGGGGTATTAGTTTGCCAAACATTTACATTTAGAAACTTGTAATGCCAAACAATAATCTGGAAGTATGACAAAAGATTTTAAAAAGTAAAAAAAAAGTAGCAAACAGTAAATTAACAGAAAAGTCAGAATCTGTTCCTGCAGAAGGTTTTGGCTGCTGTTCTTTTCAAAATATTATGAACGAGCACTTCTTAAAAATAGAAATGAGTTTTTATTAGAAGCAGGTACAAGCTGATTTTTTTTCCTTTGCCAGTGGCTGTTCCTCAACATGCTGAGTAATGCACATTTTTTCTTCAACCAACATTTCCCTGAGGCTTTTTTCTGGTTTTCATTCCTGCAAACAGACACGCCAGGACAGGAAAACCTTCTCTGAACTAATGAGTTTCTGTGATTGTCATCATGCTTCATTCTTCACGAGATAAGATAAGACAGGACTTTATTAATCCTGCAGGAAATTCTTGTGCAAACACACAAGATAACGAAGAGCAACTCTGGCAGGCTGCCGCCCGCGACGGCACCACGAGTGGATAATTCTGTATTCATCATTCTGCATTACTTTATCCTCAACTTTGAAAAGTGATCTACTGCACAAAAAAGATTAATTACTGGATAAAAATGTAAAATGAGACAGTTCTTGTGTTGTTGGAGACAGTTTGATGTAACCATGTCAGCAGTTTCCATGTGCAGATAAGCATTAAAGCAGGTGATGCATCAACTGTTAAAAATTACTTCAGGCCAATAATTCATTTCACTCAAATCGACATATTTCCAGATTTTACTAAAGTGTCATTTTTTTTCTCTTGTAGAGATGACTGCAGTCAGAAATGTAAACAGGAAGTGTATCACTCTTAAAGCAACAGACACTGTTTGGTGTAATTGTATTGCCCTTGATATAAAGGGAGTGGCTGTTTGATTCGTGGTTAGCAGTGACATGAACGACTTACGATTTGTTTGAGGATGGTGCTGCCGACACTTGGCATGCCAATGGTCAGAGGAAGCTTGTAGCCGAATCCTCGACCAAACTCCACCATCTGCAGCTGGGCGGGATCACGCGCGCCCTCCAGAGCCACCGTCAGCAGAGCACTGACCCCTGCAGATAAATAACATTTATGTGTATGTTCTCTATAAACAGCTGCATTAGCTGCTAACATGGTGCACTAAAAACATAAAATGTTGAATTTAAATAATCTACTTGATAATTCAAATAAATTTATATAATTATGAAAATAAGAAATACAAATTGTGGTAATGTTCAATCTTCGAACAAACCCCCCCCCAGTTTTTACCGGACTTTCGCAGCAGATCTGATTCATGCTCCAGTTTCATCACGTCTTCATCGAGTCCATCTGAGAAGATCACCAGCACCTGATGGACAAGATCAGTCACATGTTAGATTGCTTTTATTGTTAAAGTCCTGGATAAGAAAACTACAACTCATGTCCTTATTCTGAACATTATTCAACTTAAGGTAAAGAAACATCCATATCTAAGGGTAAAATGCCTGATTAACCACTAAAGTATGGAGAATAGAACAAGATGAGGATAAATTATTTCACTAGGTCATTAAAACTTTGAAGAGAAAGTAAAGAGAGAGTACGCAGTGACTGAATGGTACTCAGTTGGCAAATGCAATTATCCTCGTAGTTACTGACTTTGTTATTTTTAATGCTTTGGATAATCCATAAACCTCTACAGTCTTCTAACTAATTCTAACTACTTCTAACTTCTAACTAAACCAAACAAAAATGTGTCTGACACAAGTCTAACAGACTGGAGGATTTACACAAGTCAACTTGCACTTCCTAATACTTTTCATACTTTGTTAAATCCCATGTAGGCGGAAGATTTGTGGTTTGGCATCACAGGACGTCACATTGAGACCCAGAATTAAGTGTTTACAGAGTCTACAGCTTCAAGCCGCTCACTTCTGATCACTTCAGCAGAAAACTAAATGAAATCATTTAAGTTTGGATTTTTCTAACCTGGGCTCTATTTACCCATGTCTTTGTTTCTAAATAACTAATGGGAACAACAGCTTTTGAAATTGGTCCAGTACTGCACCCCACTTGGGGCATGTTCACACTGTCAATGTATGTCCACTTAAAGTTTTTGGCACTGACATTATAGAAAGCATCCCTACAGACACAGACCTTATTGTTAAAGAGTAAGATAATTTTTGTTTAACCAGAAACAGCCCTGAAATCGCCATTGCCAAACCCACCAGACTCCATTTAAATAAACAGTAATTTTAGCATGAATAGAGGCAGCATATCTTCACATCTAACTGGGTGAATTAAGGATTTATTTCATCCAAACCAGAGTGGAGAGACAAACAAAGATGGTTTTTGTGAGTTTTATTTTGTTTCTGTTGACTTTGAATGAAGTATGTCTCAGGATGATAAAATTACTGTTTATTTACATGGAGTCTAGTGGGTTTGGCGATAGCGGTTTCTGAGCTGTTTTTGGTGAAACAAAAAGGATCTTACTCTGTAACAAAAAGGTCAGCCTCTGTAGGGATCATTTTAACGATGTTGTCAGACACATCACTTACAGTGGACGTACACAGACAGTTTCATCGCTGCAATTTTTTTGCGACCTTCGTACTTTGTGCTCATCTCAGACTCACCTTCACGCCAGCGTTTGACTCGGTGCTGAACATCTCCCCAAAGGATTTCAGCATAGCAGTGTCAAACCTACTGGGTTCTGTCAAGCTCAAGTCCATGACTTTATTCACCACGTCCTCGCTGTAGCCCTCAAACCTGAAGTCGTGCTGGGGACGTCCATCACGGCCCACTACACGGTAGGCGATGTTAGTCTTAAGAGGTGGGGGATCGACGCAGCAAAGGCCTTGTACTGTGGAGACGTAGTGGGCGATATCTGGCAGGAATGTCTGGAGCTTGGTGTGGCCACTGACCAGCTTCTCACCGGGAGCTCTTCTTCGAGAAATATCGAATCCCATGGCGATATCAATGCTGCAGGCTGTGGCAGAGGGAAACATGTCTTTAAACAGTCACAGACACAGAGGGATACGGTGGGAAACAAGAGGCAAAGTCACACTGTTCAACTCACCACTGGGATCTCTGATGGGTTTAGATTTGCAGATTGTGTCAACCACCTTTTGCCTGATCTTTTCCAAGCTGCCGAAGTTCTGCACAGTAAACAGCCTCTCAGGAGTGCCAGTGATCTGCAGGAGCTCCAGATTATGAACGTCTCCGATACCGATGGCAAACACCTCGATCCCCAGAGCCCTGAGACGGTCAGCGGCATCCTCCACGTCATCCTGTGATTCACCATCTGTGATCAGCACCAGATTCTGGGAGATCCCGGCAGATCTTCGGCTGCCTTGTGACGCCTCAAAATACGCCCTGATGGAATCCAGGGCATGTCCGATCATGGTGCCCCCACCAATCTGCTCCATTTCCAAGATGTGCTTGTTCACGGCTTGCTCGCTGTAGTACTGGTTGAGGTAAAATTCGTGTTGGAAACTGCTGCTGAACTGGGCAAGTCCCACTCGCACAAACTTTTCACTGACTTTGAAGCTGTTTACTAGTTCTGTGGTGAACTTCTTCATGGTGGTGTAGTCGGCTGTGCCGATGCTGCCAGACTGATCAACAAGGAAGACCAGGTCAGCCTGCTGTTTTTCACAAACTGCGGAAGCAAAGAGAGGAAATTTATCCACATTACTAATAAATAAGTAGGGCTGCGTATCATGTTATAAAATATGATAACAGTATTAATACCAGTATTGCCTGATATCAGACAGAATTGTGAACTTGTGAACTGTGAACAGAACTGTGAGGATTCGATTTTCCCTAACCGGCCACTAGAGACCAACGTAGCCACCTAGATCTAACGTCAAGTCCACACTGATGGGTAGCCATGTCAACATATCTGTTTTTCCAGGGCTTTAAGACTAACGTGGAGCAAAATAAAACAAACAACGACATCAGGCAATATTGAAAAGACAGGTTGATTTAGAGCAGCCTTGACAACAGATCACATTAAAACGCTTGCAGTGATGGGTTGCGAGCAAAACCATACAAGAAGTCATTTTTTCTAGATCTGGGTAAAAAACAGATCAAATGTATTTATTGTTTAACTGGAGAAGTTTTGATACTACTTGGCACTGGGTTGTTTCAGTATTGAGTACTGGTGCCCAGCCCTATAAATAAGAGAGCCACATACTCAGCTCACCTCAAGTTCATTAGACTTTATTCTTAATAGCTTTTAACACTTAAATGTTTTGTGGTTGGAGGCTGTCTCTGTGCTCTTCTGTTGAGAAACGCCAATATGTTTTGTGGCCCTGACGTCTCAGCCCGATGGATAAATTGTTAGGATGATCACTATTGGCTGCTATATTAGTATTACCTTGTATGTTGTCAGATATGCTTCAAGAAATTGCACAACACGTGCTTTATGGGCTACTTATGTATCTAAGAAAATTAATTTAACAGAGTGTCTATTTGCACCCGATTGAGAATGGTCACACTGCAGCTATTTGACTCTTTACGCCCATCCTTGATGCATTGAGGTTGAAAGTGGTTAGGATTTGGGCAAAGAGGTTATGGTAAGGGCTAGTAATAGAAAATCTTGGATATTCTCTGAGATTAAAGTGGTAAATTAAGAGAAAAAACTCACAAATGTACTGGCAGAAAGTCAGGTGACACAGTATAAAGAGCGATACAGTTAATGGAAGGAGTAAAACTTGGTCGATGAATTTGGGATGTTCACACAGAAGACTGGAGCTTGAGTCCTATGTGAGTTAACGTTGGCCTAATAATTTTAGACATAAATGACTTGTTCACTCCAGTTTTGGGATGTATGAAGCTGCCAAATGCACGCTGTGTACATAAACTTTAGCAGAATAGCTGAATAGACCCATTCGTTTCAACATCATATTCCAATATTGCCAGGACGTCCAGGAATATACACCCAGGTGTGAACAGCCACATCAGGTGCAGATAGCACTGTTGGCTACGGACACTTGGGTGCAAATATCATCTGCCTTAATTTAATGTGATGTAAACTTTTTGTCAAAAAACCTTTCAAACACTTACTAGACTCTGTACTAAGATGTCAAAAAACTTTGCCTCAAATCACAAGTTTCCAATTCATTCTGTCAAGTGTGAGTAGCATTGTGATTTGGCTTTATCTGTGAATCTTTGTGGTTTAGTGCTGCTAGAATACAAGTAAGGGTGGAAAGGCTTGCTGCTGTTGGGTGATCCATGTTTGAGTTCTTTGAGTACCACAAATTAAACTCAATGGACAAACACATCGACATGATTAGATATGTCCAGGTTCAAGTGAATTTTTTTTTGTTTTTTAAGCTTGAGTGAACCGAGCCTCTAAATCTTTGAACGAGAATAGAGCTCAGTTCTCGTTAGAAGAACTTTTCTCCATCAAGATTTAGAACTACTATATACATAGGTGCTGTGACACCGTCGGCTCTTACCTGGCTTGGTGGAATTGCAGAGGACATTTGTAATATTCTTGTACAGAGTTTCCAGGGCATCGAAATTATCCACATAGAAAACTCTGGAAGTGTCTTGGCCAGCCATGATCTCCAGCTGCGTCCTGTTGGCTCCTTCAACTCCGATACTGAAGACGCTAATCCCGCTGTCTTGCAGTGCCACGGATGGCGCAACCAGACTGTTGCGGTCGGTAGCATCGCCATCTGTGATCACCATGAGGATCTGTGGCACCTGGAGAGCCGCCCGACCACCATGTTCGCTGTTAAAGAACTCTAAAGAGTATCCCAAAGCCTTGCCAGTGTAGGTGTCTCCATACGGGGACTTGAGTGCTGATATTGCATGAAGAACCTCTCGTTTGGAGTTGTACTGTTTCAGAGTAAAAACAGACTTGGCGTCGTTTGAGTAGAGAATGACCCCAAAGCGGGTCAGGTCCTTGCCAACTGTTGTTTGGTTCACCATTGATGCCATGAACTTCTGCATGCTTCTGAACTTGGGTAGGGTTATGCTTGTAGAGCCGTCCACCAGGAAAATAATGTCAGCTTTTTCTGTCTTCTTACACTCTGGTTAGAAATAAAAGGACAATAAGCAAATTAAGTCAGAGGGAAAAGTAGTAGTTTTTAAGTTCAATGCACCTGGCGTCTTTTTGGGAGTGGTTTGAATGCCTCAAGTTGAAAAAACTTCTACTCAGAGCAGAAATATGCCTGAAATGTTTTTTCCTATTGGATGATGTTTCTTAAAAATAGCCTTTGTGTAATAATATTGTACAATTGGTGTCACAACCTGGAACCAATTAAGGTCCCTAAGACAGAATTCTAAGGCAATACTTCAAAAGGGTTTTCAATTCTTAAAATAAAAATATAGAATCTCTGCCGGAAGAGACTTAATATGTTTGTGTTTTTTCTACAAGAATTAAGTCAGATTTAGGAAAAAGAGAGGAAATCTGTGGTTTACATCTGTTATTCTGGATAGTCCCAGACTGCTCTCACCTCTCTCTGGATCACAGAGCTCCATGGCCACTTGGCTCTCCAAGTCCTTCAGAGCGTCAAAGTCCCTCTCAGCATACATCCTGTTGGGTGAACCGCTGATCTCCAGCAGCTGGGTGGTGTTGGCGTCCACCACTCCAATGGCATAGATCACCACTCCCTTGGCCCTTAGAGCCTCAGCGGGGCCTTTGACCTCATCTTGGGCCTCGCCATCTGTGATCACAACCAGTCTCTGTCTCATGCCAGGACGCCCTCCGCTGCTTACATCAAAGTACTGCGACACATCAGTGATGGCGCCACCTGTGTGCGTGCCTCCACCAATCTGCTGCATACTATCGATGGCTTGTGACATTTCTTCTTTGCTGTAGTAGCGGTTGAGGGGGAACGCTAGTTGTTGGATGGTACTGAACTGCATGACACCTACATGCACCTCGTTCTGCCCGATGACGGACCTGCTGATGACAGATTTCATGAACTCTTTCATTTTGTTGTAGTCTTGTGGATAGATGCTCCCAGAGCTGTCAATCAAGAAAAGGAGGTCGCCTGGTATGTCCTTGCAAGCTGTGGACACATGAGCACAGACGTTAGTGTGGTGTTCCTCTTTTTTCCTGCCTTAGGGCCCTTTTCAAAGAAAAAAATCAAAATGTATCTGTAACAACAGAATATCTTTAGGGTAAGTAAAGTGCAACAGACACCAATCACATCACATCACATTACATCATTTAATTCTCACCCGATGTAACACATGATGCCTACATTTACATGCACAGAAATATTCAACTATTATTATTAATATGACAATATTCTGAATATAATGCGGGTCATACAAACAGCATTTTCTGTATGTAGCATTTCTCCAATTAAGACATGAGGGATAAACCAATATTATCTGGGTTTTAGGAGCATTCTCTGGTAATGTATACAGCACATTTGGTATATGCAATTTAACTGGGGTTTTTACTTTAGTTTGTGACACACGGCGTTGTGCACACACCAACAGTTTGGGAGGCTGGGGTAGGGATGTATGCCCAAAAGAAAAGCCCACATTTCTGGTCGGAAGAAGGAAAACATCTACTTTAAAACAAAATGAAAGATTTGGATATCAACAGGTTTTTGGATACACAGACCTCTTCAAGAAGGTGGTTGAAGGAATGAAAGAGGAAGACTGTGTTTCCACGGTTGAACAAGTCCGCCACCAGTGGACAATTTTGACAAAGTCCTTCTTTGATACAAAAAAGCAAAATGCCACAAGCGACTACAGTGGTTCCACTTTTCCATATTTGGACGTGATAAATGACACGTTTAGGGCACGTTAATCGGAGCATGCATAGCTGTAAGTAACTGCAAATATTAGTGGATATTTTGTGCATGTAAACGTAGTCACTGAATTCATCCTGCAGATGGAGGAAGTGGTATTGGTATGGTGTGCCAATCAACTGGGAAACAGGACATATTACTGGAATATCAATTTTCATTAGCCATATAAACAGATTAGTAGGAATACTGTCTTTTTCAGAATAACGACAAAAAACAGAATATTTTTTGCATGTGAATGTAGTCACTGAATTCATCCTGACATAGAGGATGTGATATTGGTACGGTAGCTGGGATATGCCAATCAACTGGGAAACAACTGGGAAAAAGGCATATTCTGATGTGTCAGTCCGACACGACGTGTGTCAAGACACAACCAGTGTGTGGTCTTAAACAGAAAACAATGGGTGCCAGGGCTCACTGGTGGCCTACAAGTTAAGGTGTCGACCACGAACGGCTACTGAACCATAAACTGTCCCCAGTTCACGTCCAGCTGGGGACCGTCCCCCAGTCTGCTCTCCATTATCAGCTGTCTGATGCTGGTGTGTGTTCCCCCTGACTGCTACATACAGAAAATGGTAGACATGCATTTTACATTCTAGTCTGGACAAGTTTTTTCTTACCGTCTTGAGAACAGATGTCCGTGATGATGTCATCCTTGATGGGCTTTAGAGCATCAAAATTATTGACAAAGAAAGTCCTCTTGGGGTCGCCGGAAATCTCTCGCAGCTCAGACATATCTGCCTGTTTCACCCCAATGGCGTAGATGATGACGCCCTGTGATCTCAGTTTTTCCGCAGGAGCCTTGACTTCATCAGTGGACTTTCCATCAGTGATGACCACCAGGTACTCTGGGACTTTGTGACCACGAGTGACCATTGCTCTATCAAAATGTGGGCCCATGAATTCCAACGCTCTTCCTGTCTCTGTCCCGCCTCCTATTTGTCTAATACCCTCTACGGCTTTCTCCAGTGTCTTGGTATCTGAGTGGACTGTCAGATCAAATTCTAAGTTTGGCGAATCTGCGTATTTCGCAACCCCCATGCGAACATGTTGTGGTCCAATACGGAAGGTATGGAGGAACTCAATGATGAACTTCTTCATGTCTTGGAAGTCGGAGGGGTAAATGCTTCCTGAATGATCAATTAGGAAGAAGATATCTGCTTCATCCGTTTGTAAACAGCCTGGAAAAGGACAAGAAAAGATATTATGAGTTATTTTCCGATGCATCAGCTGTACTCTCTGTTTACACTCATTCACTTTATGTTTTATTCTATAAATACGATTCTACCATTAAAATTTTGACCAGTACTGTGACTGAAAATATATTCATAAACATGTTCAACAAACCAATTAAAAAGCAAACACTGGTTCAGACCTTCTTTGATGCCAGTTCTTCTTGTACTGACGGAGATTGCTTGCCGAAGGATGTTTTGGCACAGAATTCTCTGCAGGCTCATCTCCATTGATTTCAGCTTGGCAAAGCTGTCCACAATAAACGTGTGCTTTTGGGGGGGATGAGACGCCATTTCTATCAGCTGGGCTTTGTTGGCATCTTTGACTCCTACTGCGTAAACCGTGACACCAGCTCGACGAAGATTAGCTGCTGGTGTGCTCACGTTGTCCTGGGATTCACCGTCTGTAATCACCACCGCCACCTGCTGGACACCCTTTGCTTTCCTGCTTCCTCGCTGCGGGATAAAAACCTTCTGCAGGGCGTAAGTCAGGGCGACTCCAGTGTTTGTACCACCTCCATGATAAGGCAGGATTTTGATGAACTTCAGCAGTTCGTCCTTGTCATTGAAGGAGTCGAGGTAAACCTGAGCTTTGGCTACAGTGTTATACATCACGATGCCCACTCGGACTCTAGATGTACTGACATTCAGGCCGCTCACAATGGAGTGCAGGAAAGTGCGCACCAGCTGGAAGTTGGGAGTCCCGATGCTTCCAGACTCATCAACGATGAACACGATGTCTGCCACTTTGGCGGCTTTGCAATCTGTGAAAGGAGTGTATTGTTATAAAATCATTGTTACAAATTCACCTGTGAGCTGCTCAGTCATTCAGATACATTTCGAGATGAGGAGGAATATTCATTACTTAAAACAATCTAATATGCTATTTTGTAAACAATTTCTTGCTGACAGACGAGTGCACTTGTACCTCACATAGGTCGCGTTCAGACCAACTTTGGTCCTACATGAATTAGGGGGCTGTGGTTCTTCATGTAGGACCAACTTTGGTCCCACGTGAAGAACCAAAGCCGCCTTACTTCATTTAAATGAGGCCTGTCCAACAACTCAGTGTGGTGAAACACAGACAGCTCCAGCTAAATAAATAAATAATATAAATAAAATAAAATACTGGGAGTCCGAGTACAAAGTCAAACCTGGCTTAAACGTACTGAGTAACACCTATGGCCCGGTCAGATGTTAATATCAAACTTTAAGAATGCACAAGTGAAGTGGACCATAAGGTCCTCTCTACATATGTATACAGATATTTTTGAAAACAGATCTTTTCCTCTATGTTCTAAACAAAGATTGTACGGACAGAATTCTTTTTTAAAAAGTTGAAAAATATTTGTCGTCAAAAATGTCTGTATATGTGCAGACAGGGCCTAAAAGGGGAGTGTAGATTTAATGGACATGGACTGTATATAAATATGAACAACACATCTCCACTTACTTCCAATGTACAAAAATGATCGAATTCAAGCTCAAACACCAATCCGACCAATCGCGTGCAGTGCCTCTGATCACAAGCACACTGATAGGCACACACAGCTGGTAATCACGACATCACGCCTCCTTTTTATAACATCAATTAACTAATTAAAAACGAGGTATTAGAAAAATGAACACTTGAACTCACACCAACGTGATGAGAACTGTCTAATATGACAGAAATCATCTTTGGGAAAAATTAATTTGAGTTTGCACCAGTTTGCACAGCAATTCGTACGGTTTTGCCATATTTTAAATTCTTCGACTCCCAGGGTCTTGAACTATGCTACGCTGCCTCCACGATCTCTGATTCTACTGCTCCGTTTAGTCCCTATCCGTAAGCTTTTTTAAAAAATGTTCACATAAACAGATGAAATGAACACAGAGTACGGACAGAAGGCTCTATTCATCTCCATCTCCAAATCTAATGTTGAGTATGAGCCCTTAGATCTCAGGCACATGATAGACCTCCACTGGTCAGGTCATTAAACTGGTTTACTCGTCTGTCAGTAAGAAACATATCAGGGACTCCAGTCAATGGTAAAATTCAGAAAGGACGTAAACAGTTTTAAAATACAGTCTCAAAGGTGTCCTGAACTCATTAATCAGTAATAAAAACAATAGTTTAATTGAAAAGATTTTTTACCTCCAGTAAGAGAGGTCTTTACTTCCTGTGTTTCAAAAATAGCCTTCAGTGCGGGTGCAGTGATGATAGTCTGGTAAATGTACGGTGCAGTGGCTATGACACGCATTTCATTCATCGATGCACCAAGGCTCATCCCCACCACGATTACTCCTGATGATTTGATCAGACGTGACTCCTTATACACCTCATCATCTGAGTCTTTTCCACTTATAACAACCAGGTACTGTCGGTAGCCTTGGTCCGCCCGGCTTCCTGATGCACTGGTAAAATATTGAGTGGTAGCGTGATGCAATGCGCTGCCCAGATTACGTTTCTCGTTAGGTTGCAGTCTTCGCTGGCGTAAACGCCTCACAGCGTTCACGGTCTCCTCTTTGGTTTGGTAAGCATTAAGAAGAGATTCCTCCTTGATATCTTGACCGTACTGAGCCCAGCCGAGACGGTAGGCAGACGCTCCAATGTTTAGTTGATTGGCAAGTCTACTGAGGATGGACTTGATCTGCTGGAACTCTGCTGGAGTCACGCCACTGTCCACCAGGAAGAAGATGTCCGCAAACTTTTCCTCCAAGGCTTAAAGAAAACAAACCAACAGGAACAGTAAGAAGATCTGCAGTTATGGTAGACCACGATTACAGATGATATAAATCTCTAAATTATAAAGCAGAAAATATAAATCAGATTGCATCTCACCTACAAGTTACTGATCCATAATATTTAAGTCAGAATTAGGAGATATTCACTTTAACTCTTCACACTACGAGAGTATTCTTTAGTATGTTGGCAGGAGTGCACTTCCATATTCATTAGTAGGTGAATTAAGTTTAAGTTTCTTTACTTTATTAATCCCCTGAGGGGAAATTCAATGTTTTCACTCTTGCTTGTCAATTACACACAGGTCTGAAAGACACACACATGCACAAACAGGACCTATACATGCACAAAGTGGAGAGATGTCAGAGTGAGGGGGCTGCCCTTTGGTCAGGCGCCCCGAGCGGTTGGGGGGTTCGGTGCCTTGCTCAAGGGCACCTCGGCAGTGCCCAGGAGGTGAACTGGCACCTCTCCAGCCACCAGTCCACGCTCCATATTTTGGTCCGGATGGGGACTTGAACAGGCGACCCTCCAGTTCCCAACCCAAGTCCCTATGGACTGAGCTACTGCCGCCCAATTATCCTTCTTTCTTACAGTTTGCAAAGGCTACTACATTTTCTGGACAGCAAAGTGCTCCAAATTAAGGTTGATTCAGTATAAAAAAAACGAGCACTATGCTAAAAGTAAACAGTAGTCTTTATCAGGGTGTCTATTTTAACGGCCAATGAATTATTTCTGTAGAAAAGTTCCCACACTAAAGATGTATAACCACAAGTTCAATACAGTTTGTCCCAAAACAACTTCTGTCTCTCAATGTTGCATTTTTTGGCCGACACTGCTTCATTAGCGGTTGACCTCAAACTGGAACCAGAGCATGTTACATTAATCACTGCAGAGCCTTCATGTGTTGTGTCTGGAGGCTCCAAGCATTTGAATGGTTATGTGGAAAGAGATATGCTGTCAAGGAAAAAGAACATTTATTTTAAAATACTGCATAATGTCAGTTCCTGAGAGTCTGACATCCACTAAATCTGGGTCCTCTCGAGGTAACACGGGGCCAGTTACTGGATTTTACACAGACAGGTCAGTTATGTGGACTACCATTAGTTCTTATAGATTGTCAAGTCTGAAAATATTACTCCTGATGATGTTAAAAGTGATGTCAGCTTGGGCTTAAGGACAAAACATTAGGGCCTTTCCCAAACCAGATCCTTCCCACCCCCACTTCGTCACGCTTGAAGTCTAATTCAGAAGCCCCCTTCATTAAGGAGTAAGGTATAAATACAGCGGCAAGTTCTGTATGATATATAACTTTCTAATCCTCGGCCTTACCTTGCCTCTGATCTTCCACGGAGATACAAACAGTCTGCAGCAGATTGTTGGTCAGCGTCTGCAGAACCTGGTAGCTATCGATAGATAACAGGAAGCGTTCTGGAGGCCGGTTTGCAATGGACCTGAGCTCCTGCATGTTGGCTCTTCCCACCCCGATGCCAAACACAATGACTCCGTGCTGCCTCAAGCGCTGGGCGGGCTGTATCACATCGTCTGTGGAGTCCCCATCTGTGATGACCACAGCAATCTGAGGTACCCGTTCCCTGGCTCGGCTCCCTGCGTCCTCTGTGAAGTACTGCGTCCGGATGAACTCGATGGCCTCGCCGGTTTCTGTGCCCCCTGTTCGGTAGGGGAATGTATCCACCGCAGCCAGCAGGGATTGCTTATCCATGTGATCTTTCAGCAGGAACTCCTGGTAAGATTCATCACTGTACTGAGCCAAGCCAACTCGAACTTTGTCAGGGCCGATGTCAAGACCTGTGATGACGCTCCGGAGAAACTGACGGATCTCCTGAAAGTTACTGATGCCGATACTGGAAGAGCCATCGATCAGGAAGACGATGTCGGCCCTGGAGGCTTTGGCACACTCTGGACAGGAGGGAGAAAAGAGTCAGCATTTGGAGTAACAAGGTAAGGAACATTTAATGTGTGTGTGTGTGTGTGTGTGTGTGGTTACATTCTGTGGTCTTACTGTAATTTTGTCCACCATGTCTAAATTCTCGAGGCTCAATAAAACAGTTCACAAAGCTTTTAGGTCAAGGTGATTTTCTGACACTCAGATGACACCAAAGTGAATTCTGTTGGATATTTAAAAATCTAAAAAAAAACAACAACAATCTACTTTTGGCATAATAATAATACTTGACTCAATCATTGCTTAGATACCAGTAATACTTTAGTAAGATCACTGAAACACCACAAGCTGTGTGGTATGACACATTTTACCTTGAGACAATTGCAGCAGTTGTCGTTTGACTTCTTCAACAGTTGTGCAAAGCGTCTGCACGATGCTCTGAGAAATTCCCTGCAGCGCTGCAAAATCAGACACGCTGTAGACGTGCTGACTATGCGGCTCATTGGCTATCTCCTTCAGCTGTTCTTCATCTGCATCTTTGATACCAATCGCATACAAAACAATTCCTTTCCGCTTCAGATCCTGGGCGTGGGACTCCACGTTGTCTTGTGATTTTCCATCGGTGATCACCACAGCGATCTGCGGTACTTTCTGGCCCCGGCTTCCAGCTGCCTCCACAAAGTGCTCATTCAGCATAAAGTCCAAGCCTTGCCCCGTCTGGGTGCCACCACCCAGGTAGGGCAAGGTGTTGATGTACTCGAGGATGCCTTCCTTGTTCTGATAGGTGTTGAGCAGGAACTCGGTGCGTGGAGCAGTGCTGTATTGGACCAGCCCGATGCGGACGTGGTCAGGCCCGACGTCGAAGCTGTTGACCAGCGTATACAGAAACTGACGGATCTGCTGGAAGTTCTTGGTGCCGATGCTCCACGACCCGTCAACCATGAAGACGATGTCTGCTACAGCCTCTTGAGTACAGACTGAGAAGGAAGGTTGTCAGATCATGGAGAGTTCTTGCAGATAAGAAGTCACAGCGTGCTGCTGCCAGAAAAGCTCTTACAACCCGAGTATTTCGTGGGTCTTAGAAAGCGTGCCAGCCAGAGGTGGAAAAAGTGTCAGCGTGATTTGCAGATAGAAACGGTGGGTAGCTTGTGATGTGTGCAAGCCAGAGGAAAAAAACGAGCAGCCTGTTGTGGACAGTTTCTGGACAGGAGCATTGATCTAGTCTAGAAGCACTCACCTTCAGGTGGACTGTTGGATGAAAGAGTGTGAGGGAGTGAAACAAGGTTGCGTGGTGTACAGCTGGCATTCATTTCCTTCAGACTGTGTTGATGGTGCAAACAGAAGGTCGACAAAGTGCTGATCCAACCTGCCTCTGCTTTAACTTCTCCATCTCACTACAGACTTTCATACCTTACAGTCATGTGCTTGGCTGCATAAAACATTTTCAGTATTTTCCTTACCCTTCATATTTTAGATTATTCCTCGAAACAACTCGAAGAGACTGACTCTGGTCATGCTGGAAGGAAATACTATCTGACTTTCATGCCAGGGAACAGAATTTGTTTCCCATCTCAGACCTGCAATAAATGTCCTTAAAGGGAAACTCTGGTATTTTACAACCTGGACTCAATTTTCTCATGTTTTGTGTCTAAGTGACTCATGGGAACAACAACTTTTCAAATCAGAGTGAGAGCACTGCAGCTGGCAGCAGCAAAACAGGCTGTAATGTACCCACTCAGGGCATGTTTGCACCGTCAGTGTGCGTCCACTGGAGGTGGTTGTTTTTGCCACTGACAGGCTCAGGTTGTTATTATGAGTGTCTGAGATCATTAACGAAATGACAGAAATTAATCATTTCTCTGTACTTTTCACTTTACCAGTCCGTTTTGTGTCCAAGTGTCACTAAAGGAGAACTCTCTTTCTCGCTGACTTTTTCACATTGTCAAAATCAACTAACTACTTAGCCATGACACTGAATTTTTTGTTTTTGGGATAAGTTGAGATAAGACTAAGACACGCTTTTTGTACTTCAACAACACAAACTCTTCCGGGCACTTGTCTCTCCAACTCACACTCCCGTTTCGAGCGCTGCCGCTACAGGCACGCACATCATGAGCTGTCCGTAGGGCACCATCAAAACAGCCCAATATTATCATCATCGATCATAATCACAGGTATTACATTAACTCGATCAGTTAAGGCCCTTTTCGGACACAAAGTGGTTTACGCTGGGATGCCTCTGAGTTCACTGAACACAGCACAGCTGCAGAGCAAGCAGAGTGGTGCGCTTGCGCTTATAGGTTTATATTAGAGTTATCAATTTATTAATACAGTGAGGTGCCTCTGCTGAGGCAATGATGGGACAGGAACATCTAAGTCAGTGGTTCCCAACTGGTGGGTCGCAGTCCAAAAGTGACTTGCAAATGTGTCAAGTCTGTAAAAAACAATTTTATTTTTAAGTACAGTGAATTTCAGGGACAGAGCTCTTATGTTGAAGTGCGGTTTCCTGCTGTGGAGTGAGTGACTTACGGACAGCTACTTGACAGAGGCAGCAAACTGGTTTGACGATACGGCCAAACACAAGTATGACGCTGAATGTATCAAATCATATGGACCTTGAACTAATGACTAAGGAGAAATCTGGACGTGGTCTTGCTTTCATCAGCATCAGAGCAGAAGTCATGCAGCTGTCATATAATTACCTCATGAACAACCTTGGAGCCAGGAAATACAGACCTGTGTGCCACAGCGTCCCGCCACTGCTGAAAAATGCCTATTCTATATATGTATATATACTGTCTTTGCAAAGACTCTTCTGTCATGTGTGACTAATTGGACAATCATGCTTTCTTACTATTTATTTAGATTTATTTCCATAATAATGGTGACACTGATATTGAAAACATCAATCTTCAGTTAACTGTGTTGAAAAAAATTGCACATGCACACACACACACACACACACACACACACACACACATGCATTGGGGGAACACAATAAAGCAATTGTGCTTAGTGTACCTAAATGCACCAGGGTACCTGCACATTTCCAACGTTTTCTCCTTGTACCAAATCATCTCTTCTGAGATTTTACAATGAGACCCTTTCTTCATTGAAACTTGGACACAAAACAGACCCGAACAAGCAACAGGTATGGAAACATTTTTAAATATCTCTGTGGGGTTGTTTCCAGTGATGCTGTCAGAGACAATCTGAACCTGTCAGTACAAAAACAGCACTTTTAGTGGACATAAATTAAATTGTTAAATTGTGGCCTGTTTTGCTGCTGCCAGCTGCAGCGCACACTCAATACTGGAACAATTTGAAAAACTATTGTTCCCACCAGTCACTTTGACACAAAAACATGAAATAATAGAGTCCAGGTTGTAAAATACCAGAGTCTCCCTTTACCCAAGTATTTTAATTTCCTCGCTTTAACTTTAATTTGTTTGCTAAATTGCCTCTTCTCCCAGCCGTCCTGTGGGCAGATGTTTTGGAAAAAGTTCTTCAAAAAATGTTGAAAATAATCCAGATTTTTTGCAGAGTCATCAAATATCACCATTGTGTCTGGCAGAGGGGTTGAAAAATAGATTTTCTGTATGTTTCATGCAGCTCAGCACTGGTGATCAAAGCAAGATGACTGTGTGCTGTTGTGAACCAGTTAATGCATCACTATCATGTGCTCAGCAGAAAACACACTCTTGTGCAGGGTTAGTAACAGTGCTCTTATAATAAAAATGAAATGAAATGAAATCTCTGTAGGGTCCTCTATGTGTGTGTGTTGGCATGTGCAGTATGTGTGTGTGCTTGTGTGTGTACTTTCTGTATATTCACACACTATAAATTGGTTTCACAGATGTTATAGGATGATGTAATGTTATAGCAGGGGCACGTTCGCCGTGATCCTTTCTGTGCTGGTATGCAGGAAGTTAAGTCATAGCTGCATAATCATACCCACCTGTCCTCTGAGCAGCGCTGCCATAGAAACACGCTGCCATGACGAGGCTGAGGAGAAGACCCAGTCTTCCCTCCATGCTGGAATGAATCTCGGGTTTCTCTCTTCCTGTAACACAAGGACAAAGACGACCATAAATGCAGACAATCTGTTTCTCATCATTCGCAGCAGGGAGCATGTTTGTTCCAAAAAATCATGTTACAATGTACTGCACACATTTACAGACATGAAGACAGGCCACGCCCCCTCTCCGTTTCTTTAGAACTTTAGGGTTTACTCTAAGTGGTGGTGTCGTGGGCTGCACATCAAACGGGCCGCACATTTTGGGAAATCGTGCATGAAAAGAGGAATCTACTAAAACCTTTAATGTGTCTGTGAAGCATTAGCCAGACATTAGCATGCCTGGCTAATAGTGAAACACCACAGCAATTTGGTGGGGGAAGACTTACTGAGATAAACTATCAACTAACAATGCAGAAAATACTCCATTACTATTGAAAGTGTGCAAAATGTACCTACATTTTTTCACCTTTTGGAATAGAAAATAAAAAACTTAAGGTAAACACCTGATCATGAAACATCATCACACAATCTTTACAACACTATAAAACAGCAATCCCTTCAGTGATCCTTAATAAACACCTAATCTAAATTTGTAATGAGAGCCAGAGATCCCTTAATTTGTCTGTTAATTTAAGGAGGACGCTTTGTTCCAGAAAATCATGTTACAGTGTACTGCACACAGTTACAGGCACGAAGACAGGACATGCCACTCTGCGTTTCTTTACAACTTTTGGGTTTTCCTGAGGATAAAACCCCTCTAAGCTGTGGTGTCATGGGCTGCACAACAAACGGTCTGCACATTTTGGGAAATCGTGCATAAAAAGAGGAATCTACTAAAACCTTTAATGTGTGTGCCAAAGCATTAGCCTGACATTAGCATGTCTGGCTAATAGTGAAACACCACAGCATTGAGTTGTGGAGGAATAACTGACATAATATATCACACAATATAGAAAAAGTGTGCAAAATGTACCTACATTTTTTTTAACCTATTAGTATAAACCATAAAAAAAACTTAAGGTAATAATAAATAAGAGTAATACATTTTATTTACAGAGCGTTTTTATAGTACTAAAAGACACTTAAAGGATAACTTCGGTATTTTCAACCTGGGCCCTATTTCCCCATGTGTATGTGTGTGTATGATTCATAGGTACAACTTGTTCTAAAATTGGTTCAGTATTGAGGGAGGCGGATGCAGCCGGCAGACGCGAAAAGAGCTAAAACGGTAACAGGGGCAAATGCGTCCCGTATTAGTTTGCGCATTAAAAGTGCTTTTTTTCGCCACTGACCAGTTCAGATCGCCAGTGCTATCTCTGTAAATAGCATACTAAACGTTTCCCTGACCCCTCACCTCCTCCTGGCTGTGACGTCATCTCGCGAGAGCTTTGCTTGTTGCTGGAAGAAAACAGAGGAGCCATGCTGAGCACCGCTCAGAGTGGCGCTGGTTGTCCCAGAGTACAGTTGAGAGTTTTACTGCATCGGTATCATAGCTGCATATTTACCCGATTTCGAGAATAGGATGAGCCCTTTTATTACGATGGCCGCACGTACTTATTTGGCCCGAGTATATGGACAAGGAGCTCCTACAAACTGAAGAGCAGACGAGGATAGAGAGAGAGGGCCAACGAGCAGACGAGGGTGAAGCAGCGGCTGCACGAACGCGAATCTCTGAGGACTGGTGGTGCTCCTGTGGTTGCTGTGACTCCATGCCCACAGAGGAAGAATGTCTGTGTTGCAACGAGTGGGACCTGTTGCCCAATATTCATGGTCTCGATGTGTCCTGGGATGATACAGAAACTACCAACGCTGTGTAACTACATTAGAGGATTTCCCCCCTCTGATCAACAGGGCAGTGCTGGATACCTTTTTTCATGTGCCCAAAATAAATTGGAGGAGGCGGCCAAAACCACAGGGACCAAATGGTCAACTATCCATCAAGTAAGTATAACTAATATGTCTTTATGCATGTAATACTGATACCTAGAATTGTCTCCGAGACGCACATTTACTGTTGCATACTTTGCCCTCGTACCCTGTTTTCTTCCGTCAACAAGCAAAGCTCTTGCGAGATGACGTCATGGCCGGGAAGAGGTGAAGGGTCAGGGAAATGTTTAGTATGCTATTTGCAGAGATAGCACTGGCGATCTGAACCGGTCAGTGGCGAAAAAAGCACTTTTAATGCGCAAACTAATACGGGACGCATTTGCCCCCATTTCTACCTCGCAGCTGCTGCCTCCCTCAATACTGAACCAATTTTAGAACGAGTTGTACCCATGAATCATACGCACACATACACATGGGGAAATAGGGCCCAGGTTGAAAAATACTGAAGTTGTCCTTTAACATAAAATATAATACAGTGAAACACACGGGACATCATTCACACATTAAAAGAAGTTTTGAAAAGATGAGTTTTGATGAGTGATTTGAACTCAGAGAGGTCGGTGCAGTCTCAGTGTGTTTAAGGAGAGAGTTCAAGAGAGAGGGGGCGGCTATGGAGAAGGCTCTGTCGCCCCAGGTCTGGTGCTTGGTCCTGAGTGGAGTCAGGAGGTTGGCATCAGAGGAGTAGGGGAAGGCAATATGGCCCTAAAATAATATCACGATATTTCAGTGAGGAGAGGGACCTCAATTGGATTTGTTGTGGGACAGGGAGCCAGTGGAGGTTCTGGAGGACAGGGGTGATGTGATCGCGGGCAGCAGAGTTCTGGATGTATTAGAAATTATTTAGGTGTTGTGCATGTGTGGGGAGGAATGCAGGTAAACATCTAATTAACAAACTTCATCAAACGATCTTTACAACACTATAAAACAGCAATCCTTAATAAACACCTGTAATGAGAGCCAGAGATCCCTTAATTTGTCTGTTAATTCAAGGGAGACACGTTTGTTGCAGCGAATCATGTTACAGTGTACTGCACACATTTACATGTATGAGATCAGGCCACGCCCACTGTGACCCCACATTACCTCAGAGCTTTAGGCTTCTCCTGAGAACAAAAACATCTCCAAGCTGCAATTTGGTGTGTTGCACAACAAACAAGTTGCACATGATGGGAAATGCCCCATTAAGAGAAGAACTGATTAAAACCTTCAATGTGTGTGCCAGAGAACATTTGACTTTACAGTGGACTCATCTGACCTGGGAACAATCTCAGAACACTTTAACACAAAGTGACTCTTTCAAAGGTGTTTCATGACAACCTGAGCTGCCAAACACTTAATCAAGGTGTTTAGTAAGGCGGCTAGAGATACCTTTGTCTATCTATTAATGTGAAGGTCGAAAGCTAAATCCCCTAAAAACACCTTCATTTCATGATTCATGAATAAAAAACACAGAGGATTAAAAGGGGCGCATTACTTTTCCCTTAGGCTACACAATAAATTGATTTTTACTGATAAATCCATTAATGATCAATTAAGGGTGCTTTAAGTTTAAAACTTTGGTAAATGTTAGAAATATTCTCAGATGCATTATCAGGTATTTAACAGCTTTATTCCAGATATGAGGTAAATGAATTCATTAGAGATGGACTGACTGCAATTTTCTTGGCCGATTCCAATTTCCCAAATATTCTAAAAGTTTGACCTGGAAATACCTGCAAGATTTTGGCAGATTGTGATTTTCTTTCCTTGTAAGAACTATAACTGACAGCATACACAAACATATGTGGAACTTTTTTTAATTTTCCGTAATCCTGTTTAGGGTCATGGGGGCTGGAGCCTATCCCAGCTGACACTGGGTGAGAGGCAGGGTTCACCCTGGACAGGTCACCAGACTATCACAGGGCTGACACATAGAGACAGACAAAAATTCACACTCACATTCACACCTACGGACAATTTAGAGTCACCAATTAACCTGCATGTCTTTGGACTGTGGGAGGAAGCTGGAGCACCTGGAGGAAACCCACGCTGACACAGGGAGAACATGCAAACTCCACACAGAAGGGCTCCCACTCCCCAGGATTCAAAGCCCTCACACCTGGTTCGAAACAGGACCCCTCTTGCTGTGAGGCGACAATGCTAACCACTGCTCCACCGTGCCGCCTACTCAAGTAACTTAACCAGTTTATTTTCCTCTCAGTCACTAGTGTTACAGTGTTTTGCTGTCAGTGAATAAACCACTGAATCTATCAAATGAACCCTATTTAGTCAGAAAACTAACTAGATTAACTAGCAAACCAGGTTTGACCACCCAAATCTGTTTTTAGAGTATGGCGCTAATCGTTTGAGCAGCTGGGAGTTCGGTGCGTTTCTCAAGGTTACCTTGGCAGTAGTCTCGCCACCAAGACAATCAGAGATCTCCGCCATCTGATAGTCTGGGGACACTCCTTTCTAAAGTGTGTTTAACACACCGGCGAAAACGGCCGGCAACAAAGCAACGCCTCTTGCTATTTTGAAAAGGACACGCCTTCTCGGAAACGTGCGCTCCCCCTTTTCTCGTCCGCAAGGAAACAAACACACAGAGAGCTTGAAAATGGATGCCGAGAGATTTAACTCCGTTTTATCAAACGTGTGCTCATCCGTGAAGAAAATGTTTTTTCCAGCGGATGTCTTAGTTACAACATGATTGAGCTAACTGGAGTAGTTTCATGTCGTATCCGACAACGGGAGGCTTTTAA
>NC_065511.1:41762383-41769506 GCF_006386435.1 Epinephelus moara
TCACTGTGTTTATAGACTTTACAAACAAGCTCTGCTGGTTTTCTACCCGGAAGTATTTGTAAACAACAAGGCGATTCCCTCTATAGTCCGGCCGGACGGATGAGTCATGGCCTTGTAAAAGATTATGTTTGTTTCTTTTAGTTGGCGAGAATGTGCCGCCACAAACGCGACAAACATCCGCTAACTTTGATGGCGTTTTCTGCGAGCGTGGCTGAGCCATTTTGTACCGCTACACGTGTTTCTAGTTGGACTATGTTTACAAGCACAAGAGTTCAGTGAGCCACCGAAGGACCGCCCTGCAGATTTACTACTGGTTCTGCAACGTAGGGAGTTTTTTTAAACTCTGAAATTGTATCCGCCCATCTAAACACAAAATCAGGGAGAAAGACATTAGTCTTTAGTTAAGCAAAGTGTCTAAAGACTGACTTGTGAGTCTACCTTGGCAGTGCCCAGGGGCAGACTAGCACCTCTCCAGCTACCAGTCCCATCATTGTTTTTATGGGGCTTTAATGGGTTTTCTGCATCAACTAAGAGGCTTTTAGTTAGTAAAAAACCCTTATTACTTACAAAAACAATTGTCTCAGATACCCCTTAATTTGTGCCTTAGAGGATCAAAATTCAAAGGTTGACCCTTTATTTAATATATATATCTACCAAGGGATTTACAGAGTAAAAAAGTGTCATATATTATGAAACCCATCCCTGAACTTTCACTTTGACTGGTAAGGTAACTCAAGGATGGGTTTAATTTTTGATCCATTTTGAAATTAAAATGAATTACCCCCTCCTCCCTTCCAGCTGCAGTCAGACCCTTCCCAGTGATTTCGACAGTTGACAGTCATGATCTGGCAGCCTGGTGACATTTGAAGGGTTAAGTGTGTGTAAAAGGGCGTTTTCTGCAAAATCTGTGTAATTATCAATAATTACGTCTCCATGCACGCTGCCATGAACCCATCTCCTCTAAGTGACATAAGACCATAACTGCAGCACTGGGATTACACTGAATAAATCATTAGTGAGCATTGCAAAGTCGGAGTCTGTATCACAGCACAGAAAATAAATGTTTGCAGATGAACCTCATCACTGCACTGTGTGTGACCCTGTGTGTGTGTGTGACCCTGTGTCAGTGTCCACTGTGTGTGTGTCACCGACAGAAGAGGAAAATTAAACTTATGTTAATACAACAAATTAGGAATTACTGGGGGAGAAAGCAGAGGAGGGAGTCATCACCAGGGGTAAGGGGGGTTGGGTGAATAATAGCAATAATATGAATATTAATGCCACTTTATGTCTCAAATCAAAATGCTTTACAAAAACAAGTGAAATAGGAAATAACACAGCAATAAAAAAGAGAAGAAAGACAGTTTCTTCAAAGCCTGTAAGAATCTGTACAATTCAAAACATGAGAACAAAAACAAAAGCTGAGTCAATAATGACAAAAATGTCTCAGTGAATCTCAGTCCAAAGATGTTTGAGGTTGGTGTCATTTTTCCATCTTTCCAAAACAAAATAACACATGATTGAACATGTATGAAATCGACTTAAAGATGTCTGCCCTTTTAGCATTCCTTGCTAACTACATCTCACAGCAGAAGGTCGTAGCCAGCAAGTAGAAATTCGGTAGAAATTCAGTAGAAATTCTGGGCCCTTATGTAAGCAGTCTCTGTGGGCCCCCACCCTTCTTCTCTTGAACCATGACTCTGTCCCAAAAAAGTCAGCTTGCTTTCTTTCCCTTTCCATTCCTTTCTGGAACCCTGATTTCCTTTTTTTTTCTGGGAAACACAGGACAGTGATCGCTGGTGTTCCAGCAGCATCAGCCGCTCACTCAGCTTTAGCTGTGTTTAGAGACAAATCGTAGTGCACAAGTGGACTAGGAGGCATTTTACGCCTTTAACGGGTGAGACGAGCCTCAGGCTGCTCTCAGCCCTAGGGTGGTCTCCTTTGGTCTGAATCAGGGACTCATGTTGTTCCAAAGTTGTATAATTGCCTAGAGTTGGTTCATGTTCTCACGGCAGCATTTACAAGAGGACCAGATCAAATGCCTTGTGTGAGAAAGCTGCTCTTGATTGGTCAGAATTTCCATGTGGGAAAAATCCAGGAAGTAAAGCAAATGTTGAAGAAGAGTACACTTGCAAGATAAATGTGACACTTTCTAATGTCACAATGGAGGGACAACTACGCAGGTTGATTTTAGGACCTTGACACAACGGCTCAACTTCCTGATCGGTATTGCGCAGACTGTGGCCTCAAATGACGTGACTGAAGCAAGATGGCAGCAGCTGTATCTGTGATATTATGTAGGGATGCAGGATATTGGACTTTTTGTTGATATCTGATATGCCCATAATGTAACAGCTCATTTGGCAGATACTGAGTATCCTCTTTTTCCCACCTAATTTCAGTGATCATCATCAAGTCTCTTCTGTAGTGGAATTAACATCATATTATACATACATACTCTTATCATGACGGCCCACCGGCAGATGGAGACATGAAATACTGTTCAGAGTATGTAATATTTATTCATTGTGCAAAGTAAGAAAAACCATGTTGGCCAATTCTGTTCATTTTAAAGCCAATATTGGCCGATACCAATGGCGTGCTGATATTATCGTGCATCTCTAATATTCTGGCTTCAGTTATCCAAAGTGGGGGGAAGTAGAGATGAGTTTTCCATCCTTACATACAGTCATTGGCACAAACAAATAATTCTGAAGTGATATGATATTACCACTGTACTTATTTGAATCAGGTATTATTTCACATTCTGCTGGTTTTCATATCATGCAGCTGCTGCACAGCCAGATGTTTCCACATCTGCACTTGGCAGAGGAGTCCGAATAGTTTGTCTTCTGTTTCCCTTCTTTTTTCAACCATCTCCGAACAGTGAACTGGGGGACTTAGAGTAATCCTCCTGGCATACTGAGTTAACTTCCTCCTGGTGAATAGAATAAGTTCACGGGGACAGATCGGTGGCAGCTGGAGAACGGCTGCACTAACATGCGAATGCTACCAACACGTTGTGACCAAGTGGAAACAGCCAGCTGAGGATAAACATTCACAAGCCCCAGAAAGCTTTGACGTCTTATCTCTTAAGATCAGAGCTTTATCCTGAAATTTTAATGTTAACTTCCTGAAAGACGGCCGGAAGCTGCATCTTCAGACACAAAGCCACTGGATCAGAGGAAGATGTATGTAGCTGCATGTGTAGCACATACGTGTTTGTCATGGTGGAGGACAGAGAGAGCAAAAAGCACAAACAGGAAAAGAGCAACAAGCTGTTTAGAAGTTAATCTTCAAATACATTTTATGGTTTATATGTTTACATTTTTAATTAAGACTGAATATTAAATTGTGAAATACATCTTATTGTAATTCATTATTCATTCATTTTCTATAGCCGCTTATGCTGCTGACGGACGCGGGGGGCCTGGAGCCTATCCCAGCTGTCGTTGAGCGAGAGGCGGGGTTCACCCTGGACAGGTCACCAGACTATCACAGGGCTGACACATAGAGACAGACAACCATTCACACTCACATTCACACCTACGGACAATTTAGAGTCACCAATTAACCTAATTTAGCTAGCCTGAAGGAAACCCACGCTGACACGGAATCAGTGCTAACCACTGCCCCACCATGCCACCCACATCTTATTGTCTTCTTTTAAATTTTGCATCTTATTTCGGAGCCGATTTAAACTTGTACTCAGTGTCCTATGCATGATGTGTTCAGCCACATTTACTGATCCACCCTACGTTTTCTCCTTAGCTGTACTGTCTGAGGATCGCAGCAGCGCGACTCTTTTCACATACTGACAGAATATTTGGATGAGCTGATGATCAGCTCGGTGAACATCTGTTGCTCAATGAGACAAAGTCAACGAGGTGATGGTGAAGTTGACAGGACAATTCTCTCCATGGAGACAAAATGAAGTCAGTCATTCTGTCTGTTCAGACAGGAGCTGCCAGGATTCACTGGAAATTTGGACTCCAGAGTTTTCAGCAGATTAAAGACTTACTGGAGGTCAATGGTGTTTTACAGGAAGGTTGTGGACCAGACTGTAACAGTCAAAAGTAGGAGGGAAACGATCCATCAATCTTGATCGATGTATCGATTCAGTGATCTACTATTTAATATCACTGAAGTGAAATCATCGATCCATAACATAACTTTTAGAAAACACCTTTATTTTGAAATTCTGTGTCACCGTCAGACAGCACCAGGCAGAAAACAGCAAGCAGCTGAGAGAAAGACGATGAGGATAACATTATTTACTCAGAGATAAATCAGCAGTGTGGAAATATTTTGGATTACGGAGAAAATACAGGTCAACAGACAAAGCACATGCCGTATGTACACAATTATGAGAAAAAAATATTCAGGAAACACAACGTCATTGCTTGGCAGGCAGTTAGGCACTCCGCTAACTTCTCACCACAGCATCATCAGCTGCTGTTTCAATGTTTGGCTGAACAAACATGCATGCAGGCTGAAATTTAACCGTGCTGTTCTGTCGGGAGATAAAACGAGTTTAATCAGTGGTGATGAAAAAAATATGTGTAATTTGTTAAGCTATGATAAGAGGAAAAGTCCACTAGCCACTAAGCTAATTATTGCAAATGAAAGTGCTTATGTGAATTATGGGTGACGAACAAAAACATTGTTGCGTCTATGAACCTTGACAGAGCAGAATTTGGGGCTGTTGGGAGAAGTCTGCCTTCAGCGCTTAAAGCTAGATAGTCCTGAAGATTTAGGAAAAAGCCCAAGGTTTGGAATAAAATGGAAGATTTACCTGCGCAGTATTAATGTCATACCTATGGCGCAGGCGCTGTGTGGACGTGTACTCTACTCTGTAGCCTTATGTGCACCTCCTCAGAAATGTAACTAGACGTGGTGGCGACACAGACCTCCTGTCTGGCTCTGTAAGCTGAAACCATTTCCCACAGTGGAAACAAAGCTTTTATTTACTTTAATTTTATAGATAAGAAACAATAAATTGTGAGGAAAGTTTAGCATTTTGAGTTTTGTGTGTGATTTGTCCTGGCTTCATACGAGCAGAGGAAAGTCTGCTAGCCACTAGGCTAACAGTAGCATGTTGTGTTTGTGGGGAAAACACAGTGGAATAGATACCATGGCCAACTAGCATTTTAAAGGTGTAACTGCAGAGCAAAACAAACACACCACACACAAGTATAAATGCTCACAGTGGCGTAGGCTATTGCACAGAGCCTACACACAACTCTAAATCAGCCTTAACTTAACCTCTGTGCTGTTTTATGAGCGTTAATGGAGTTGATATAAAGTTAACTTTACTGCCCTTAAGCAGTTACTATTATTTACAATTATTTATGTGTTGTTTTAATTATTTAAGGCCAAAAGCAAAAAAAGAAAGGGGTGGCAGCTTCTCCTGTAACTGACTACGTTAAATGGGTCTATGATATTGTCTCATATCAACTGCAGGCCCCTGAGTTTAGTTAAATAGAAATCATATTGTGACAGACTTTGTGATATCTCAAATATTGTATCATTGTCTCAAGAATCAATATAATATGCTGTCATGATGATTTACATCCCTAATTGGCATACATAACTAGTTGCAGGAATGTCAATTTGTTCCTGCCATGTTGAGGCAGAGGGTACTGTCTGTAGCTCTGGTTGAGGGTGAGAAGCTGTCAGCAGATAAACAGAGATCTGTGTGGGTACATGAGACCCTAAAAAAGAGGCTGGATCATGGGGAGTACCACCAGTTGGTCCAGGAGCTTCTCCTCCATCATGGACGTTTCAAGTACTGCACTTATCTGCTTCTACACCTGCTGTTTTCCACTGAGATGGTGCTAACTGTGGTTTGTAAAGTTGTATAGCTCTGGGTATCCAGCAACCGCTACCACCAGTTTCTCCTCCATTGTTTACCGACTGTAAACTCATTGTTGTGACCACCACAGAAGGCCCGCCTCTCAAATCAAAGGAGTTGACGTGGGATGCTTTTCCACTCTGAGCTGAAGTTTTTTCAACTTCAGGAGTTCAGAGCGCTCCAGCAAAAACACCAGATGCCTCGTGCGCAGAAACGTGAGGCGCGTCACAACACATAAACAGTGAGCAAAATGCTTCATTCTCATTATAAACTATTACAAAAAGCTGCCTCCAGCTGCTGAAACACTTTGTGTGTGATCGAGGCCTTATTGTACATATGATTCATTCTTGTGTATGCAGAACTAATTAAGAAAAGGAGTATGAATCCTCCTACACAGTCCTCCTTCTTTCAGAGAAATCAGTCATGTATCCTTGACTGGTTTGTTCAGAGAGAAAAGACTGATGAGAAACAAATACTCTTTGCTCTCACTAAACCACTGAGTCAAATTTTATAACTCCCACAATGTGCTGATGTCCTCCATTTTTTCTCCCCAACATCCTCTGGAGTTGCACAGAATCCTGATGACTTCAAACCATTTCTGTCGCACAAGAGCCAGAAGAGAAAGAGTTGTCCTCTCTCTGCATCTGGCTCTGCTTAACACTAACAGTGCCATTTCCTGTCATCTGAGGGCAGCGGACACTGTCTGGCCACATCACAGGTCAGATCAACAGGAAATTGTTTTAAATGTCATGTGAATTATCTTGATGCTGTTGCTCACTGATGTAGAGAGCAGAGCTACAGAGACCTCTCTACTCTCACTGCCACTGCCACTGACATCAAAGCTGTTGACACCTTAAACTCCATTAAATCCACTACCATGTAAAATATCTGTCACATGCAAACATCTCTATTTAACAAGAAGCAGGAAAACACATGTGGCACCATCACAAGCTGATGAACAAATCATACTGGATTTTTGAGGCAGGAGGCTGAAGCCTATCCCAGCAGTCATTGGGTGAGAGGCAGGCTACATCCTGGACAGATCACCAGACAATCACACAGCTGGCACATAAGCCCCGTTTCCAACGAGCAGTACAGTTCAGTTCAGTTGGACATTTTTTCTGTCTCCACTGTGAAAAGTTGTGGATGGTACCAACAGAAGCATTCCTTAGCATCCCCATGTTTGGTCCCCCCTCTGTTGGGGTACCTAGCACACAGATCTGGTACTAAAAGGTGGAGCTAGAAACCCTGCAGTCTGATTGGTCAGTA
>NC_065511.1:41769823-41781452 GCF_006386435.1 Epinephelus moara
AAATGTGGGCGTGCAGCCTCGTTCTGTGGACGATAAACCAGGTGCAGACTTCCATCTGTGTCACCGCTGATGAGGAAATACAGCGAGTGCTGGACGGAGCAGTGAGTGACAACAACCCTGCCCACATTTAAGAGGACTGTCTGAACAGACCGAGGGTCTAGGTACCATGTCTGAAGGCTTACTGAAAGGGTTTGGGGGAAACAGGGCTTTACAGACGGAGAGCCATTCACACTACTGTCAATTTAGAGTCACTAATTAGCCTAACGTGCATGTCTTTGGACTGTGGGAGGAAGACAGAGAAAATCCACACTGACACAGGAACATGCAAACTCCACACAGAAGGGCCCCAGCCGAACGGCAGATTCAAACTCGTAACTCTCTTGCTGTGAGGCGAGTTTAACCACTGCACCACCATGCTGACCCCATACGATAATATAGTTTAAATAATCCATCACCTCCTGAATCATTTATGTTTCTTTCCCTTCTTGTCTTGTCTCCTTATCTTAACTGTAGGTGCTCTTTTTGTGCAACAGTTATAGCTACAGACTCTTTCTCACTCAGCATTATTTTATTTTTTAAATCTTCTATGTATATATCATAATAATATTGTTATTGTAAACCTTTTGCATTGATAATCGTGTGGTGAAAATCTGATATCGTGCCAGCCGTACAGTAGAGTTAGTTTCAGAGGAGAAATACCAAGAACTGAATGTCAGCTGAATGTCTTTGAGAGATTCATTAAAATTCATCTTTTATTTACATTAAATCAAAATCCAGCAGCACAAAAACTTTCAAAAAACAATTTTCATGTGTGAATATTACTTTAGTTTTTCAATCTTTTACATTTCCACGTCTGTGTTTTTTCTGCTGAGCCGAGCAAACTGTACTGTGTGTTGGAAACAAACATAACATTTCCACTCTTGAATGTTTCCTTTGAATTTATCTTTTTCCTCTTCTTTGTTCCTGAAACCCGCCCACTCCTCCTCCTCCTCCTCTCTCCTGCCAGCACACAGCAGACTGAATTTTAGGTGTAGCGTTACATTTAATTTACCTTCCCTCTACTGGGATCATCCTCCTGCCTAACTGAGTGGAGAGTTGGAAGCGAATGTTTCCAGCCTGTGCCTGCTGGTTTGGTACCAGCTGCTAAAGAATTCAGAGAAACTGAGCTGTGATTCTTTTCCAAGGTGAGTGGGATTTTGTTTGAAAAGTGAAACCACTCTGTCCCCTCCAGAGTGTGAAAGCAGCGCAGTAAAAGTAACCATAACCAGCACTTGTGCTGAATGTGTACGCCTCCTTTTATGTGGGGGTGTTAAGCTGGATCATGCTTCCATGTGTGCATGCATGTGGCTACATGTGTGCCCAGCCCCCCGCCCCCACAAACATGTTTCTGGCCTGCGTTTAATCACCTGCCAAATGTCGAAGGCCCCTGCAAGCGGAGGAAATGGGGGTCAGTTTAATGTGAAGCATGTGAAGGTAATCACGGCAGAGCGCTCCAGTGACAGGCTGATTGAGAGGAGGGTCTCTGCATCATTCACTCATCCAAATCTATTTACACGGACCTCCGCGCTTCGCTCCAACTCTATTTATTTAGCCAGGGTTTGAACAGTGCTTTCCGGTTCAATTGTATAGATGAAGCGTTTGATGGTAAAGAACGAGGGGCCTCATTGTTTAGAGCTGAAGTCAGGCTCCACACAGCGCTCTTTCTGGGTGCCAGTTTTTTTCAGTTGTTCCCAAAGAGGGGAAAGCTTATGTGCTTTCATGCTTTCACCAAACAAAAGGTGCCGCGCCCGGCGGCTTTTTTCAGAGCGCTCCGGCTTTTTTGGTGCGGCCGCTCCGAGAGCTTCTTGTCAAATTCTCTGTACTTTTCAGAAAGGTGCTGGTGATGTCACTGCTGCTCTCTCAGATACTGTATGATACATCATTCATAAACTGTCACAACAAAAACAGAAAAGCTCTGTGGGAGCAGATCGGCCGGACACTGAATGTTGTCAACTCTGTAGTCAACCCTCTGTTAATGTAGCGTTAGCTACCTAGCTAACATGAATGTCAAGATGTTATTGTCCCAGAAACAAACCCACACATATCACCTTAAAATAAGTGCTGGGCTGAAGCGCTGCCCAGCCCCCTGCCACTGTGTCTCTCCTGAGGACAATCACTTGGTGGACACAGGTCCTTACAGGACTGACCAGACAGTGATGGAGAGTCTTCAGAGGTCAGCTGAAGGTCAGTATCCTGTCCAGACAGGCTCAAAGCGATGAGAAGCTTCCATCTAAAGCTCTGACAGGGCGGACTACATCACTCAATCACTGGTGACTTTTTGACACTGACCAGCCCTACAGCTGACCGGGCAGGTGTGCACAGATGTGCTCCCATTCTCCACATTCCTTTGTCATTGTCCTTCATTCCTAGATCGGATGAACTGATTCATGTGACGGTCACACCATGAAGAGACTTGTCCATGCTGAATAGGTGGAGGCCAGGATCTCAGTGAAAGTGACTATGTGCAGGGCTGGTGGTGAACGACTGGACCCAGCAAGCAATAGTCGTGATTTAAACGTATTGGCTATATTTAGCTCCGATTTAGTCTAGCTACATGTAACCCAAATCTAGCCGATTTAATTTTGAAATTGATTAAATGTAATTTTCGTCATTGTAGATGGCGTGCGGTATGATATTCAATCACGTATGGAGAGTCAACAGTAATTAAAATATGTTTATCTCCATTTTTTGTCTCTACATAGCCGTATAATTGATGACGTCTACACTTTGGCTATGGTTAGACGTCTACCAAATTTTCACTGACAGCCCAAATTCAGCCGTGATTTAGCCTAGACGTCAGGTCTTCATGTAGACGGAGCCCTAATGCTGAAATGAAAGTTAAGTGTGGCGTAACAAATGGCTGCTCATGTTCATTTCACTTTTATTTCAACCCTTTGAAACCTGACAGCAAACTGGCTTTCTTTCAAAAGCATGGCAGGAAGGCTGTGAGCAATCAAATAAGAAATGACCCAAAAATTTGCAAGAAATTAGCAAAAGGAGAAAATTGAAAACAAGAAAATTAGTAAAAAAACAACAACAACAAAGACCTGGAAAAAGTGCTTAAAATTATAATAACTCTGCACCATAATTTTAAATATGTAAAAATAATTATAAATATGTTTCCCTAGCTTCTTTCTTTTTCCCCCAGTTTTTTTAAACAACTATTTTCTACATCTATTTCTGTTTTTGCAATTTGTGAGACATTTCATACCAAGTTGCTCGTTGCCTTTTTTCCCATGTTTCTGAAAGATATCAAACCAGTTTGCTCAGAGGGTCAAAGCTTTACATACCTGCGAAAGACACCTGAAAGCAGCACAAGAAATGTGATGTCACTCCAGGTTTCAAAGGGTTAACACAGTCTTTCCCCTACCATTATAACGCTGGACTGACAAGGAATTACTTATGTCACTCATTTGTTTTTTATACTAAATAAATATATAGATATTAAGATTATTATTAGAGTTGGGGCAAAAAAACATTTCCAAGAGACATGCGATGTCTGAGATAATACCACGGTTGTCAGAAATAGTTGAGTTGTTTGAAAGAGACGAACACTGTCAAGCTGGCGACCGAGGCGATGCTGAAACATCAGACGCTGGACCACCAGAGAATTACAAGAGCTGACTGAGGAAAAGACGCCATCAACCAGCCGTCACTCACATCTCCTCCGCGGTCAGAGCAGCTACCGCTACATGCTTATTCTGACCTTTATGGTAAATAGATTAAAAACAGCCCAGGATACATGACTATGTGCATTTTTCAAAATGAGGTTTGGATGATCCCTGCCTCTCATGCTTCAGGCCCTCACGCCCACCACCCTGCCGTGACTCTGCATGAGGGGAATAATGAATCAGGGCCAGTTTTGGGGAGTAAAAGCTGCTGCTTAAGTTCTCGTCTGAAGTCAGTCCAGATTTGTCCTGCCGGGGGTCTGAAGATTGTCTGAACTCTGGTCTGTGGAGACCAGGCGGGGGACGCTAATGACGCAGTCTGTCTTCTCTCTTTTCTTTTATTGTCCTCAGTGTTTTCTCTTTCTGTGGAATGTGCTGTGTGAAACCAGCTGACTGGCAGAGCTTCAGTGGGAATGAACGGCACAGTTTGATCTTTAGACGGGGCAGTGGGTCAGGGTTTTACTCTCTCATTAACACAATGCTACATATTTGTGGGCCTTCACTTAACAAGTCAGGTAGGCTGTTAATCACATTTGAAAACGCGTCTGTCAGTGTCATGACATAACTGCTTCAGGTGGAATTTCTTTATGTTCAGTGACAACAGATGTGACCAGAAGGTGTTGGAGGATATCAGAGGTCTCTTCTCAAAAGGACTCAACAGTTTGGACGGTTCAACGGAGTGCTCACGATCAATCAAAGCTGCAGTCTCTCTGCTTCCTCAGCCAACATTAAATACAGATCTTTTTTAACTTCGGCTGCAGATGTCAAAAGCTGAAGACAAGTGGATTCAAAGAGGGAAAACTAAAACTAAATTTAGATGTGATACAAAATTTAAGCCTCAGTCTGTGGAATAATGTAGCAAGACACCCTGAATCACTCTGCTTATAAATTTTAAATGGCATTCATATAATGGTATTATTGGTGAAGGGTCCATTATGACTTGAATCATTAAGTTTAATACTTTGACTTATTTGTGACCTACTAAACAGTAACTTTCTTCCACAGACAGAACAGCATCTTATATTTCAGTAACATTATGTCTGTGCCAGTACTGTTAGCTAACGTTATCTGTTCTTGGGAGGAAAAAAAACAACAGATTTATGGACTGAATTTATCTATGATCAGGCTGCAAATCAGACAAAAGCCAGCAGCAAAGTAGCCGGGACACAGAAACATGCAGCCTGCATGCTATAAGGTAAAATAACATAAAAAAGCTGTGGATGTAGACTGACGTTACATTGCGTTGGCTAACTTTCACATTTATAGGCTTTTGGAAGGAATAAATGTCGGCTGTCAACCATCTAAATCTTCCTCCACATGTTTGGTGAATGAACATCAGCGCACTAATGTTATCTGATGTTCAGTCTGAAGCTAAGCCCAGACAGTCAACAGTATCTCAGAGCAGTGGTTCCCTGCTGCTGCTGATGATGCAGCTGTGCAGCAGCTATCAGTCTCACTGGCTTCAATATCCCATCCTTCAAGATCAAGACAAGATCTTGTCTTTCTTTACAGATACAGCGGTGAAGTGCCGTCTCTTCACCTGCACAAAACAAACCCAGGCAGAAAAGCTCTGTTGGTTTTTCTGTTGGGAAAAATGTGGACTCCACGTACTCACAGGCTGCAGTTTGTGCAACCTGCATAAACAAAATCATTCGCCATGATGTCAAATGGTGAAATGAAACATAAAACTACAGAAACTAGTTACCACCTTCTACCATATGTTGTACCAGAGACAGCGGCTTCTCTGATACATAATGTGATGCGATGTTGAAAACAAAAAGCTGTTCTTAGGAGCACTGCTCAAAGCACCGACTGCTTCCTCTAAATTTCTGCCATTATGTGTTGTATTACATAAAATCCTGCTCATACTTTTCAAATGGTCACTGTCAGGAAAGGTTAAGTATAAATTTTGTTATATTTGCTGTAATGAAATCTACACAGCAGCACATGAGGAAGATAATCTGTGAAAAAAATCATGGTCCTCCTCTTTTTGGTACCTTTAACGGCATTTGCTAGAACTCACCGTGGCTTAAAGAAAACAACCAATCAGAGCCGAGGAGTTCTCATTTTACAGCTTAACAGTGCATGAAATATGTTTCTGAAAACATCGTCTTGATTCATATTTGATCAGCGCTCTCTGGTTTGACCACTTGACCAAAGTTTACAAGCAGTGATTGACATGATTGACAGCTGAGTTAGAGACTCCTTGACTCTGATTGGCTGTTGTCGTTCAGCTGGGGTGGAATCTTGCAAATTCTTGCTTCGGTATCCGAATGGTGAAAGCGCATGCCACTTAACCGCAACATCCATAATTCAGTTTGATTCAGTGGGTGCTTTGTTGCAAGTAATACCCCTCTCTCAGCCGACACATGCCTATACACAGTCATCCATCCAATAAAGACAAAGGAAAGAAAAAAAAGTAGACAAAAGAAATCACGAGCCAAAAAAGTCGCAGACCACTGTTTCAGGAAACAAGTGAATCCAGCTTCTGACTGATGGAGAGGACACACATCAAACATGCCGACAGCTGTTGTCTATTACAAGAAATATTTCTAAAACTAGAATTACTGCCGCGGTTGTACACATCCATGAACCAGTCAAGCTGAAGTTATAGTTTACATCAATGTCTGTCCAGACTCATATGTAACAATGACAGTAAACAAAGCTTCAAATATGGCTGCTGCTGCAAAGAGGCAACAAATTCTACAACACAGATGCTTCACACACATCTTCCCCTCGGCAGCACAGAAGATCTATACAAGCAGCACAGTTTTAAGATGAGTGTCACCAGTTCAGTATCTGACCAAATATCTGCCACTCTGTGTCACATACAGTCAGTGACAATGGCAGAGAGAACAAAATGCTCTACAGTATGGTTATACTTCACAAGAGTTGATGCCGACACTGCTTGTTGCCACAAGTTCAGCAACTCCTGCATGTGAGGGCAGAAACACGAGCAATCCTTGGAAACATCTAGCGAAAGTGCATCACATACAGATGGAGACATGCACTGTTTCCACCACCTAGCTTGTAGTTCATCTCCTGTTACCACATCCACCTCAGATATGTTATACTCTATAATAGTAGTTCATTCAGGTTTCAGAGGTTTCTACCAGTTTTTCCCCTGTTAAAGGGTTTTTCCTGATCAGCTGTGAGGGTCCGAGGACAGAGGGATGTCGTATGCTGTAAAGCCTCTGAGACAAACTGTGATTTGTGATATTGGGCTTTATAAATGAAATTGAAAATTGAAATTGAAGTCAAAACAATGCTGTTACAGGATATTAATATATATACTGAACTTAGATACACAGGAAATAAAGCAATGTTAATTCTGCTCTTAATTTGTTTCACTTTCTTCTTTTAAAACCCTCCAAAAAGAACCAGTAAGAGTACTGTCAAAGTACCAGAGCAATAAGCAGTATCAGTAAGAGAACTAGTCTAGTTAAAATCTTACCCATCCCTACTTTGACCACTAAAGTCCAGTCAGTTCATTGTTGAGTCCACTTGGATGTTTGTGCCAAATTTGAGGAAATTCCCTCAAGGCCCTCTTGAAATATTACTCTCACAAGAATGAGACGGACGTGGGATGGGGAAGGAGGGATCACCACGGATCTTTTATTTTCTTTTGTAGTTTTGTTTACTATGTACACACATATTGTGTTGTCTTGTTGTCTTTTGCTACTCCTGGAGCAATATATCAATGAAAAGTTGATTGGGAAAAAAAAAAGAATAAGACAGATGCAAGATCACTGTGACCTTTGACCACCAAATTCTAACAAATTCATTTTTAAACCAAGGTGGACGTTTGTGCCAAATTTGAATAAATTCCCTCAAGGCATTCTTGAGCCGTCACATTCACGAGACCAGGACAGACAGACGGACAACTTGAAAACATCATGTCTCCAGTCACAGAGGCATGAAAATGCATGATGATGAAAACTAGAGTTTCTGTGGACTAAAACAATCACATGATTAAAATGTAACCAAAGTTAAGACACAAAATGACACTGAAACAAAACCAGGTGCCAAAATATAAACTGGTTTCAACATACTGCATCCGCCCACCACCCACGTCCCACTATGGTTTATGCCATTAATCTTTTAAAAAGCTGTAAACAACCAAGACTCTGCAAGGCTTTTCTACCAACTCAACTCTACAGCACTTCATGGAGACAGAAGACGAGTCGAGGAGCTCCAGGTCTCTGAGCTCAGGGTCTCAGATGGCTGCTTCACAGAGATTACCTGCACAGCTGGAACAAGTTTCTCTAATCTCAATACTTCATCTGTTTTACTTTGAGCTTTGAGCGAAGGTCTTAAAAAAAATCACAACAATCGTCCTGTTAAAAATTCACACAGACCTCCTTTAACGAGGAAAACACATAAAACAAAAGCCAATAACACTCGGAGCTCACAGCTGCTCTCACAGTGTTTGTTATCAGCTGTCGGCATTTCTTCACAGACCCACCAAGAGGCAGGCCTACCCTGGAGGCTCACCAGCACTCCAATTAAGACTGACCCTGGATGAGGTAGAGATTACCGCGACCTCCACTCTCAGATTCACATCTTGCGAGCACATGTTTGAACAGAGTCGTTTGTTTCGTCTCTGCACATCTGAGCAGCGCTGATTGCATTCATGTGTCTGTGAAGAGTTTGGACAGCACCGCTGTCAACATGTTCCTCCACCCATCGCATCAAGCAATTAAAGATGATTCTAAATAATTATTGCAAAATTTGTTGATGTCTTTCCTGTTGTCTCACTGGATGCCTCACCTGACGAGCCAAACTCTTCAGCTGTTGCTGAACAACATATTCCAAGAGCTCTGATCACTGGTGTGCTGTCAGCGTTACACTACATGTTTGTCTTTCTGGTTTGAGTTTATTATTTCTACTGAAGGAAAATCTTAATGTTACAGCCCTCAGTGATATTTTAGACAACAATGTTCCTCCAGCTTTGTCCACAGTTTGTGATAGTTCCTTTCCTGTTTAAGCATGATAATGCTACTGTACCTGAAGCCACCGCACCTGTGTTTTATTTGCTGTAATTATTGATTTCCCAAACTTTAACCAAAACCTGGTCACCATGTACAAAGTATAAAGCAAGAACATTAAAAACTTTGTCTTTGATGTAAAAAACAACAACACGAACACAAAAACCTTGCGAATGAACAAATCCAGTCACCAGCTCAATGCTAAATGCACCTGCAGGTTTCAGGCTCATTAGAGGCAAAAAGAACGCTGCTACTTTGATTCCATCAGAGCTGCAATGATAAGTCGATCAACAGAAAATGAATCGTTTAGCAAAAGCTACAACAGCAGCAACAGCTAATGAGTCGACAACCAGCTGTTGCTGCTGTTTGACGCAGTGCTGATGGACCGTCTCCGTGAGCCGCTCCCATCCTGCTCCCTGTCCTGTTAGCACAAGCTAACACTGTAGCAGCAGCTAACTCTTACGGGGTCCCAACTGTCTCACACTGACACCTAAGTGGCTCAACTCTGCCTTTAAAGCTGTTAACAACGGTTGGGCAACATTGCCATGTGATGCAGTATTCTCACTCTTCATAAAACATTCTGGACACCACGGTTTATTCCACACTACTGAAGGCACCGCTCTTTTTGGAACCACCGTACAAAAAGTATGACATCAATACGTCAACAAGCCCAAATATCGTGAGTATCACAATATAATTTTTTTTACATGATATTAAAAATTATACCGGTATTATCACGAACAAGATGATAAGACACACCCCTACTCGGGTGAACTGATTGGCTACGCAAATTCTCTGGCCTCACTTTGTCGCTAAAAATTAAACTATCCCCAACTTTTAGTTCAGTCGCACCTCGCCGCAGAATCAAACGCCTGCAGCTCAGAGCAGCCGCTGCGGCTTCCCAAAGACACTGCGTGGCTGCTTGCCATGGAAGGATGTTGCACTTCACCACTGCTTGATGTGTTTTCAGAGTCACAGACCAAATGACTGATTGAGAAAATGATTGGCAGATTAATCAATCGTGACAATAATTTGTTGCAGCCCTAGATTCCCCAGAAGGTAAATAGGTGCAAATGTGCAATGTGCAATGTTCGCGTGTCCTCATACTTTGGCTATCAAGAGCAGCAGAGACAGACTGAAGGAGACACATAGCAGCATATTAATGCCCACAGTTTTAGGATATCGTGCTCATCAGGTTCATGGGTGGAATGTTGGGGTGTCTAAATACTTTCCTGCATGGAGTGATCTGGAAAAAAAATATGAAGCCATATAATAGATTCTACTAATTGCCAAATACATGAATGACAAGGTGAACTTTCCAAAGGAGAAATCAGAGTGGGAAACTGATCTGAGAGCAGCAACATGGAGGTCAGTCAGAGAGCAGAAACTCTCTCCTTCCACTTTAAATTCACTAATAATCAGTGCGCTGTAAATCTAAACCGTGCTGAAAAACACTAACATGTGTCTGTTCTGTTTGAAAAAAAACAAAACAAAGGCAAACCTCGGCTGTATGCTGTAACGTTCCCGTCAAACACCAAGGACACACCGGCTCCCCTGGGCCCCTGGATGTGGCCCCCGGTGCTTTAAACGACCAAACACCAGAGCTGTGGTTATTCTTCCCTCTCATGTGATTTGCTGTCGCTGATTGGACTGTTTGAAAGGCAGATGTTTATGCTCTGGATAATCTAAACCAAGGAATTTGTTTTTTCAACGTATAGAGACCATGTTTGGACCAGCGCTGATGGAAAACAGCCATGACTCCACACTTGGGAATCTGAAAAGTGCGTGCCATTAGACAAACCGAGGTCGCTCTGCCTTTACGGAGGAGTTCAAGGGTAAAATATAAATGGATACAATTATTGTAATTAACCTGAGTGTATGAATGAGAAACTTATACACAGAAACAATCCATTACTCCATCAAATATTATTCAGGAATGTCACGTCACAAAGACCTGAAGTTAATCTGAGTATCTCAGTCCAAAAATCAAGACTGTATCAATCCAAAGCAGCTCATTCAGACTGACTGTTCATTTTACAAAGCAGCATGTGTGCATCTGGCAGCCAAAGCCAGCCAACTGAAACTGATTCAAAAGTCAAAATGTATGAGGAATTAAAAGCTGAGAGGTAGTTAAGATGAAAATGATGATTTTACAATATTAACTTGAGGGACTGAATTCTGTAACTTATGGTTCACTCCAGTGTTTCCCATTAATTAACGAAACTATGGCGGCCCGCCATAGTTTCTAAATAAAAGATTTAGGCTGCCGAAAGTATTGACTTCTCAAGATATAAATAATATCTCGAACGCCGTAGCGTTTTGTGCCGATGTGCTCAGGCTGTCAGATCTAGCGCTCGACAGTGCGAGCGTTTCACTCGACTAAAAATACGTGTGTGCAAACTGTAAAAAATATTTAGGGGCACATGTGCGCATAAAAAAAAAATCAGCCAAAGCAGCCTATATTTTTGTCAATAAAAATATATGATAATCTAACCGCAAATGTTGGAGGAACTCCAGCCGCCTTCCCTCTTCCCTCTTCCCCGTGTGACACGGTTATGGGCGGTTTTCCAAGCCACTGTCGGCACAATGAATATAAGTCCCACTGTCGGCTGGGTGGAAATAAGTCAAACGGCTCTAGTTTCCCGGCGCAGCGCAGGTGGCGCAGGGTGGCGAACCCTGCGCAGAGCTAGTTTCGAGCAGCGCAACTTGAGGCACGCTCAGTTTGGTAGTTTGGCAGACCGAGGTGCGCTGAGATGGGTGTGGTGGCGCAGCAGGGGGAGGTGTCGACAGATCCAGCTTGGCGCAGTGACAGTTTCGTGCCAAAAGGCTTCGCCAAAGGTGCGCTAAAAGCTCGCCATCTGAAACCAGGTCTACTGTCAGCGCAGGGGGAGCGCAGCCAGTGTAAGCCGAAGTTTGGCTGACCGGCGGACAGTG
>NC_065511.1:41781928-41787341 GCF_006386435.1 Epinephelus moara
TGGGCAGGGTGGAAATAAGTCCTGCAGAGTTACAGAGGACCTGGAGAATGTTTTAGGATAGTAATAACATTATATAAGATAATCATATTACAAAGATAATATAAGATAATAACATTAAAGACAAAATGAAATTGCAATACTTTTTCAAAACTTGATGATTTTACATTTTGTATACAAATTCATTTCAATTTCAATTTACAATGTTCAAAATTGTCGGAAGACAATCTTTGTATGTTGCGTTTTGACCACGAGTCCACCAGGACAAAGCCTCAACCTGTTATCTTTGAGATTAGCATCTTTGCTAAGTGCGCATGCAGAGGCCAACTGATGTAAAAATATAATTTATGAAGTCAAAGTAACACAACAGGAAGCATTTCTATGGAGACTGCATGTATCAGAAGTTAATTTGTGCACACAGACTCGTCACTCTTCCCCTAAATTTACTGATGAATTTAGTTACAGTGCCCTGAAATTGCTTCATTTGTGTGTACAAATTTAAATTGTTCCTCTGAATGCCTCATATTGTTGTAGAAATATGAACTGACTATAAACTTGTGGTTTAATCTGGTGAATTACTCGCCAGGTTTCCATTCAAATTTGGCACAAATTTTAACCAAATTTTCAGATTTTGACTTTGACTTAACATGGTTTGTATTGTCTTCACAACTTCTAACTTTACATCAGCCTGACTTTTTTCACCCTAAAAGTTGTTAAGAAGAATTCATGCATTTAGTGAGATGATTTTTCTGACGCTCTTCCCGACAAATTATGTGAACCCTTTGGTGACAGTCCATTTTCAGAAACAGGTAACCGTCATGCTACATCTCACACATCAGGGCTCCTGTTGACTAAAACAGAGGTGTTAACCTGCTCTTAACGCTCCTGATGCTGGACAAGCCACAGCCTTTAGCTTCAGTTTTTTTCTGCTACAAAAACTTGACGCTAATTTGAAGAAAGAAATTGAATTTGTGGACGTTCGAGGAAAACTAATTTGTGCAAACAAATGATGAAAAATGTAACCCTTGATACTGTCAGTCTCTGTAGAAACATTTTGTGCTTGTAAAGTTTACTTTTAGTTAATCACTTTCCAAGTGTAACAAAAATACACTGCTGATACAGCTGGAAAACTCATCCTCACAGAGCTGAAAACAGGCTGTTTTTCTGACTTTTTATAGATACGTGGTTCTCACAGGACAGCCACGCTACAAACATACGATGATCTTATAGACTATGATGCATTGCTGTAGATTAAACGACCCAACAATATACAAACCTGAGCCAAACCTTAAACATCTACAGCAGGAAAATGCAACATACAAAATAATGCAGCAGCAACATTAATCCGACTAGAATGACCGCCCTACAGTTGTATGCCTCTGCAAGCAAGTCAAGTTACAGTTTACATCCATGTCTGTCCAGACTCATATGTAGCTATGATAGCAGACAGTGCTTTAAATATAGATGGAAGCTACATATTCTGAAACATCAACGCTTCACAGACACGACAGCACAGAAGACCGATAGGTGGACGCCCAAGATTGGCGTCACCAATTTAGTATCTGACCAAATGAGGAAATTCCCTCAAGACCTTCTTGAGATATCGTGTTCATGAGAATGAGATGGGCACAAGGTCGCAGTGACCTCTGACCGCCAAATTCTAATCAGATCATCCTTGAGTCCAAGTGGACGTTTGTGCCAACTTCGATATGTCCCTAAAAACGTTCTTAACATATTGCGTTTATTGCAAGATATCGCAAGGTCACAGTGACCTTGACTTTTGACCACTAAAATCTAATCAGTTCATTTTATTTATTTAATTGCATAACAGATTGCTTCATATGCAAAGTAGATGCAATACAGGTTACTAGCCATGGCAAATGTGCAACTCCTGTCCCTGGTTACTAAGCACGGAGTAATTCAATACAAAAATGCATTTTTAATTCTACATTTTTGAGTCCAAGTGGACGTTTGTGCCAAATTTGAAGAAACTCCATTGAGGCTTTTTTGAGATATTGTGTTTCTGAGAATTGGGGGAAATGGAGGGAAACAGACAACCCAAAAACATAATGCCTCTGGCCACGTCTATTGCTGGCATGGAGGAATTAAAACATCAGATAGAACAGGAAAACACTGACAGGGAACATTTTACTGTAAATATTTTTACTTTCTGCTGATAATACTTACATACTTTTACTTATGTGCAGTTTTGAATGCAGGACAGTGGAGTGTTCACACAGTGTGGTGTTAGTAATTCTGGTCATGGATCGGAATACTTGATTATACAGTGATGGCGAGCTGAGCAGACACATTATTTAGCCAACATGCTGACAAACAGATGAACTTCTGATTACAATAAAGTCAGAACCAGACAAATCATTACGCGTGTGTGTTAAGATCTGAAGTTTAGAGAAACATCCAGCTGTTCACAACTGTTCACTGAGGAACGCCAACATGGCTGCCAGACCACATGAAAACCATCAACCTCCATCCAGCTCGAGTCTGGCAGCTCTGTCCTCTTAAAAATGTCGATGTTCACCACATTTATTTTATATTATTGCATTTAAGGTAGTTTTAGAACAGAGAGGACGTTTTTATGGAGCTTTAAATAAGAAAGCAGCTTTTTGAAAGTGAAAAATAAATAAATTCACAATTATCTACTCAGTAAATCTCTGAGAGACTTTCCTCTAATGAGACTAAATTAGTGAAATGCACGAGTGGAGCTGACGTCCTCTCATTAGTCGTCTCTGCAACGTTATCTGCTCATTCAGCCCTGCGGGAGAAGAAAGCCAAAGCTTCGCTGATTGAAAATACTTGTGGTTTCCCAGAGTTCACAGCGATCCACCTGGTAATGTTCGTCTCCACAGAAAACAAGCAAAATAAATTATGGCCTGCCGTTAATGCAGCGAGGGACTGCTCTCAGATACAGTAACAGTAGAGAGGAATGACTTCACCCGTCAGGTCTCTGCTGCCAGAAACACCAGCAGGGTCTGAACATATTTGTAGCCGTTTATAAAAACGTTGCTGCTCGATATCAGACTTCTTCTTCGTCCCTGAGGTATAGTTTGATTCCCTGTTTTTATTTTGCTTCCAAGGAGAAGATGATTTAAGGTTCAAAGAGCTGCACAGTCTTAGCAACTACAAGAAACACATCAACGGTATTTAACCACCGGCTCTCTGAGCACACGCCAGATGTTTTAATGAGAGGAGGGATGTCACAAGAGCTGATACTTCGGTACAAAGTCGATTCCAAAATTCTGAAAATGTGACAGTACTCGTTTTTCTCCAGTACTGTAGGTACTGTGGATGCAATTGTGCCAGACCTAACTTGGCAGTGTGTACACCTACAAGTGTCCTAGTCTGCTGTTAAATGCCAGAGGAAGAAGAAGGCTACTAGAACAGAAGAACAACAAACCCGTGGAAGACGGCGTCAGGTGCAGCTGCAGCGACAGCTTCGCCTCAACTTGTCGATAAGAAAAGAGGCCAGCGTATTTTGTTCGTTCTTTGCAGTGGCTACAACACGTTTTAGCCACCTAAGACGTATTTGTACTGCTTTGGCCCCCGTGTTTTGCTTCTGCGCCCGTAGATTTGGTTTATCAAAGATGACAGCAAAGCAACACAAACATAAACAAGCACAGCAGTAATGTCAGATAGGTCAGAACATTACAGTTACGGCTTATATGACATCAGAAATAACAAGTTTGCGGATTTCATGTCTCACAATTCAAAATAATTGCCAGCTGTGTTTCCAGAAGTCACTGCTGTAAGTGAACATCGCGATAACTCAGTCTATCAAAGAGTACTTTCACTGCTCAGGCCTCAAAATGCAAAAGAAACAAACTAAGAAGGAAAACAATAATTCTTTAACTTAACACTTAAGTTGTGAGGCCTGAACTTCAGTAACTGTCTGATCTGTTCTTACTGTCTGTTCGCAGCTGAACTGGGCTGAAACACCAGCTTCTTATTCTGATCTGTTAATGTGATAAGATGAGAATTCTGTCAAACTCAGCACGAAGCTCTGTTTGATTTGTTTAGTCTGGATTCAGTGAGTCTGAACCCTCTGAACCTGCTAATCATCACGGAGAAGGAATTTGGTCTGTGAGATGCTTTTATGGGTTTAAAAGATTTTTATTTTTCCTCTCTCTTGTTTATGACTTGACGGCATTCTGACTTTGTTTGATGTTGCTGATGTGCAGCGTTTGTTTGCCCTCTTGGTCAAATCTACCATGAAAATGACAAAAATGACGTGTTAAAGGGACAACTTTAGTACAAACTGTGAGACATTGATGAAAAATAGCTAACTAAAGCGGCAGCATTTAAAGTCAGGCTGACCCCAATCTGCAGGAAATTCCTCATTATGAATTTCCTCAACAGATTACTTTGGCAGAAACATCCTGGAGAAAGTTGATTTTGTAATTACCTCTAGTCACAACTTGAACTAAACAGCACCTCAGAGAACCGCAAACTAACCTCCTCTCTTTGTGCCAGCCGACCACCAACATCAGCTGCAGTTAGAAATAAAATCCAACTGTAAGCTCTTACAAACTGACCACAGAGACCATAACTGGAGGAGGTTAACCCCTCTCAGGCAGGATCAAAGCACGTAAAGTAACATCCAAGTGGCTGCAATGACACGTTCGTTAAACACAGGAGGCTCATTTCATGTGTTGAACGTACGCTTTGTGATACAGTGAAAGTCTGCTGCGGTGATGAATTTGCAAAGTAACAACTGCAAAAAGCTCCAGAGGAGGAAAGAGAAACTAAACGGCTGTCAGACGTTTGTGACTCCCGGCCTCACAGCTGTGACTGTTGGTGTTACTGATGAGGTGATGAAGTGATGATGTCATGGTGTGATGAAGTGATGATGTGATACCTGGCACAGGTTCAGCGTCTGGATCTTCAGCCCTTCAGCAGGAGGACAGGAGGCCCAGAAAGTCTGATGATCCTGAGGGAGACGATACAGACGTTATTAACCACACAGAGCTCAACCAACATTAATAAGAACTGTAACACTACTGAAGCTATTACTGTCCGAGGAAAAGATACTAGCACTACTACTGTAACTATTTATACTACTGCTTCTGAGCTATTATCACAGCTACTGCTTTTACTTCTGTTGTACAAGCACTACTATAACAACTCTCAATACTGCTGTTACTACTACTACTAGTTCTGCTATCGCTGATGACTACTGCCATTACTCTACTCCTGTAATTAATAATACTAGTCCATACCCATTGGTAGCTTTGTCACCTTCTACCTATGCCAGTCCTCAATGCCTATGTGCAGTTTCACATAGATTGACCACATCAATGAGTAGAAAAACGTGGGACAGACAGAATGACACACTGACAGTCTCCGTGATTATGTACAGCATACCATACCATGACTTAGTCATACCAAACATTAGAAAACA
>NC_065511.1:41787596-41792752 GCF_006386435.1 Epinephelus moara
GTTTCATGTCTCTACCACATACGGGGCATGAGATATGCCCATTCAAAGTTTGACATTTCAATGGGTTGCTATAGCGCCCCCCTTTGGCCAATTGATGTAATATTGCTTCATTGGCATCCTCCCATGACCCTCTACCACTGTGCCAAATTTCACATGGATTGACCAAGTCAGTGAGGAGAAAAACGTGGAACAGACAGAGTTTTCATCATTATATAGTAAGACTATCACTACTATTTCCTAGACTAGTACTGTAACTCCATAAACAGCTGCTAATTTGCTATTAACATTACGACTCCTGCTGCTTTTATTAATGCCGTATGGCATTACTTATACAAAATGGTGTCCCACAATTCTTCCATTACTGACTATCGATACAATTACTACAATTAAAAATAATAATTTATACATTTTGAAAGAGTTTAAAGGTGCTGACAGTTTCTGTTGCATCGTCAGTGTGTTTTTCCATTTATCCATCAGACTCTTTCCTAATGTTTTCAAAATGATCCATCAGTAAACAAACCAAAGAGACTTCCTGATCTGAGACGAAGTTCCACCCCGACACCAGATAAACAGGAAATAATTCATCAGTTATCAGCCAGCCGCAACCGGATCCGGATGTGTGTGTGTGTGTGTGTGTGTGTGTGTGTGTGTGTGTGTGTGTGTGTGTGTGCATGCTAGTGGGGGTCTTCTATTTACATCAGTTCATTTTACAGACTCAACATTTGGATTATGCAGTTTACATCCTGTATAAAAAACACCATCACACCTGCTCAGCTGCTCTCTGCTCTGAGATGATGATGATGATGGTCACAAACTGTAAACGTCTAATGAAACTCTTCATCTTGTTGAACATGCCAACACACATGAAATACAATACTTCTCAGGGTATGTAATATTCATTCATTGTGCAAATTAAGAAAAGGCATGTTGGCTGTTATCAGCAGATATTGATATTATCCTGCATCCCTAAATTTAAATATTTAAAGATTAAAAAGTCTATTTATACTAGCGATGTCTCCTTTATTCAAACATCTCTAAATGCACAGGAGGATGCAGCTTCTAGAGATTATTTTAGAACATCTTATTTTTGATTTTAAGTTAGGTAAAATCGCCTTCATATCGGTGGAGCTAGAAACAATTGACAGTCATCCCTTCAATCGACGACCAACAATAAGCACAGTTGAAGAAACACTTAAATTTTACTGGCAGCGTTTTGTTTAACTTGACTACATTCTTAAAATTCATATGGGTAAAATATAAATCATACTGGAGACACACACACACACATTTCAGCATCCAGAGGAACAGGACAGGGACCAGATCGCTCTGCTGCCAAGTTATGATTCATACTTGAGTCTCTTTTTCTCACATAGAAACCAGAGACACGTTCCATCTCTGCAGACTTTAAGGAATGAAGGAAATCCCAGAAACAGAAAATACAGTCAGCTGAGGGAAAAATCCGCTCCCTGAAGGAGCCAGCGGGAGCATCTGAGGGGAATGACCTGCATCCTAAAATCTAAACAGTGCTGATCCTAATCTGATCATCTGATTGGTTCCTGTCTCCGCTGACTCTCTGGACTAATGACTGTACATTTAGAAATATAAACTCTGACCAAAAAAGGCTTCTCTCTCCCGTCTGCATCACTCAAACACACACACACACACACACACACACACACTGACTTGCAGCAGATCTATGATATACATACAGAGACAAATAACGTAAACACCTCATGAAAGAGGATTTAAACTGTGAAGTAATCTTATCACAGTTAAGCCATGTTGATATTATCACAGTGTGTGTTTCTTATCCATCAGTGTTTATGTGGTGTGTTGTACTGATGTATGTGTGGTATGCATAGCCTGCAGCTGGACATTCACATCACTTGACCTTTGACCTGACCCGTGCTGACCTTTGGGAGCCAGCAGCTGAAGCTACTTGTTGTGCTGCAATTAAAGATAAAAGGTGTGTTTGTGAACGCAGCAACATGTTAAGAAACAAATCATCTGTGTTCTCGTCACAGTTCCTGTCGGTGTGTTGGATTATTTAACGCATCCGATTCAGCTAACAGGTGACTTTGGATCTGTTGTCATGGTACATTCAGACATTTTGGGAAATACGCCTATTTGCTTTCTTGCAGAGAGTTCGATGAGGATCGATACCATCTTATGTGTCTTGGTTCAAGGCAGCGGTGAAAGAAGTAATCAGATCTTTTACTTCAGTGATATTGGGCTTTATAAATGAAATTGATTGATTGAAATTGATTGACATTACGTGGGCAAGAATGAGGATGAGCTACAGTTTCAATTTGTTCCACTGATTGACAGCCGGTTGGTCACAGTCTCTAGATCACAGATCTAAGGGTTTTAATCTTTATTCACATGCTTCATATACGTCATTATTTATTCACTATGTTTGTTTCTATTTGGTTTTTATCCATAGACCAGTTTCTACACCTCAAATTTCCTGCATTTCCACTCAACTCTGACCTTTTTTGTTAACGCGCAGATTGAAACAGAGGGATGGCCTTCAGAGGGGACCATTGGAAAGAGTTGTAAGCACAGTATCTCAGATCACTGGCTGTAAACTTCCCTCTTTCTCCTCCATATATGCCACATGTACCAGATGCAAGACCCAGATGGGGATCGCCAACTCCTCTCACCCTGCTAGCTCCATCTTCACATCTTTCCCCTCTGGAAGGAGATTCCAGAGTTTCAGACGTAGGACATCTCACCTCAGGAACAGCACATATTCTGAGGCTGTTCGATACTTGAACACTGATACACAACCACTTGTGACCCACAAGCACTTTAAGAGTAGGTAGGTTGCGGCAAAAATCGAAGGTACTTTTAAAGACTTCTTACGAGTGCTGCATGTCTTCATATATTATTACTGACATTTGAGCAGTCACTTCTCAGTTACTACACTTTACAAAGTGTTTGTCAACATGAGCCCAACTGATTAATCATTTTCTGATGTTTAACAATGGCTGGTGTGATGATTGTGTTCATGTTAAGAATTAACGATACAGGCGCTACGAAGTTATAGCTGCTCTGCTGGAACCACAGCGATGCAGCACAATCACTGAAACTGCACGTCTTCTTTGCTGTTCTTTTCACTGACAGGTCTCTCTGGTGGCCGACACAAGCACCAACATACAAACGGGTTATTTGGGGCGTTTCTACATCCATTTACTGTGAACTGTAACGTTGGAATTGTGTCCAGCTCCACAACAACACCTCCTCACTCCGACCTCGTCACTTATCAACGTTTGGTCATGGACTTTCTACTTCCAAGATATGACGTCCAAGGTACCCTGGGTGTGTTGGTTGTTGACGTTCTGGGACGCCGTGTCAACTTCAGCCTGTTACATGCATTGTCTGTTTTCAAAATACACTTCTGTTTTCACAGGAAATGTACAGTTTGCATACAGTCTCTTTCAAAATAAAAGCACTACGTAGGTACAACACTGAATTAACACGCATGGTTACATTTTGCAAACACACGCACATAGCTGAGTGTAGGAAAAAAGAACAGGGTTTGGCTTTATAATCTTGCAGGAGGTGAAGCCAGCCTCCCAGATGAAAGTCAGTGGTTGTTGGACCCATCCACCACCCCCTTCTGCCTGTTCAACTCAGACATCCAACGCCTTAACTTTCATTGTTGTCCCGCCCTGTTTCCACCTGACACCACCAGGCGACGTTATATAATGACAGCGACCGGTTGCATATCACGTTGACGTAAAAGGACAGCTTTTTTCATCGGCATCTGACGCCGGACGTCACTGATTACAGTGGCTTCGGACAGAGAACGGGTTGTCCACCATGATTTCAGATTTGTGAAACAGGACCAGGCGTATACACAGCTTTGTAAATCTGACTAAACAAATACATACAGTATCCATGTTTCTGTTTTTGATCATACACACTTTTAGCCATGAATGTTAACACAGTTTCATGTATCTAGTCTCCGGAAGTCAAAGCCAGAAACATTGAAAATAGAGACAGTCAGAGACAGCAGATACAGAGATAGTTAGTAGATGTAGAAATAGAGATGTAAGAGTGAGGCTGTATGGCCTCATGCAGCAGATGTTGTGCAGATGAGGGAAGAATTATATCTTCAATAATCCTACTATAAATCACACAATCATGCTTCAGTGCGCTTAACACTAAGAATGAACCTACAGAGACACAACAGGAAGAGAAAGAGACACTGCATTAGAGTTCCTGTAATGTACCACAGGCACTTAAAAGAGCCTATATGATGACTGTGGTTGAACATTGTCTCTTAGACGATGAGAGGAACACTGTGTTCTTTCTGCAGGAGGTTAAAAAATACCATTTAGTGCAGTAACACTACTGTGGATTTACCAATTATTCAACCTGTTCTCACTCTTAGATCGTCAAATATCGTAGCTTTGTCACGCTCCCTCAGGGTCTCATACCGACACAGCTGTCTCCTGGTTGAAACCCGTTGTAACACGCGGGTAACTTTGTCAGTTGTGGTTCGGTTTGTGCAACAAAACTACTTGATTAGGTTCTGGATTAAAATAAGTGTGTAAAGTGACGTAAATACATGACTGACGTAAGGATGTCACGTATCTTCCTAAGCTACGTAAGGTTGCGTTAAAACAACTCTGATTTTTGGTTTGTCACAGGACACATAAAAGTGGTCTCCTGAGTTAAAGTCTGTGTTTGTTTGACCCATCCACCTCCACCTCCCTCCCGCCCTACGCTGAGTTTCTCACTCTTTATAGTATGCCAGTTTCTCTCAGTGGGTGTGATTACATGATGGCTTCTCATTCAGAATGAAATAAATCTGAATGAAATCATTCGGAATTAAAGTCTTTCCAGATAGTTTACATGGGAAATATTCATTCCGAATGAGGGTTTACACGGGAGACCAGTTTAATCGCCTTTATTTGGGTCCGCGCAAGGTTTGGGGCAGGGAAGGTTCCTGATTGGATAGGGGGTGGGGCGGATGTTACGTGTTTATGTTTACCGGAAGAAAACACAGTAGTCCTCGCTCCGGATAACAAGATGCTTGACGACGCCGTTCTTAGTGCCTTTTTCGGGCTTGTTTTGCTTATATTCTTGAAGCAGCAGTACGACAACAACCTTGTTCTGTAATGCTTCGTCTGTTGAGGAGGAGGAAG
>NC_065511.1:41792821-41793753 GCF_006386435.1 Epinephelus moara
TAATCTCTTTTTTAATCTCATCTCAAAATTGCTGAGAAAAGCCCTCAACTTGAGGTATTTTCATTTAAATTCATTACATTATTGTGGCAGATGATCAAAAGATTGATATATATTACAAAAAGTGGTTTTATAAAGTCATATTTATTGTTTTCAACAATAACACACTTGAACACAGATGCAGTACACCTAGCCATTACATTCTATTTTTTTTTTTAGATTAGTCCCAATAAAGAGTGCTCAAACCTTGACCTCGACCACCAGGGGGGTGCTTGACTGTCATGACATGTCAGCTTCATTAAAAGTATAGCTGCAGATTAACGCAACAATAGATGTAAAAACACACAGAAACAATACATCTGTGGTCAGTTCCCTAATTTTATTTTGACAATTTTCTAAATTATTTTTCTCTTTTCCAATTTCTCATTTTATTTCATGGAAGTGATCAGTGTAAGTGCACTTGTCCTTTAAACTTAATAAAAGCTAACAAAATAAAAGACACCTGGTACATTTGTTACAGCTATATCAGTTTATAGAACAGTTTTGAACAGTTAGAACAAGAGGCTGCACTGCAATGTGCAAATCACTCCTTGCGGCTGCAACTTGTGCTGTCTTCTCTTCTTCAGTCTACAACACCCATAATTCATGTAGGAACTGCTGCAGCCAATGTGCAGCCGGTGGGAGCTGCATGACAACTCAACCACTATGATCAGTTTTTAATGTTTTATCGGGCAATAACTACTCCAGACTCTGCTCTAGTGTAATTTTCGGGACAATCAGGCCAGGATTCAGGATTCAGGACAACTGCTTGGATTTCAGGACTGTCCCGAATTTTTTGGCAAACAAGGCACGGAGGTTGCCGGGGAGGTCAGATACTTGCGTGCTAGGGCAGACAGCTTTTCATAGGCTCCTGAGTGAGCAGACCACCACTGCAG
>NC_065511.1:41793831-41803048 GCF_006386435.1 Epinephelus moara
ACACTAGAGCAGAGTCTGGAGTAGTTATTGCCCGATAAAACATTAAAAACTGATCATGGTGGTTGAGCTCCCACCGGCTGCACATTGGCTGCAGCAGTTCCTACATGAATTATGGGTGTTGTAGTCTGAAGAAGAGAAGACAGCACAAATTGCAGCCGCAAGGACAGGGAAAGCGCAGGCAGCCACGAGAAGGAGTGATTTGCACGTTGCAGTGCAGCCTCTTGTTCCAACTGTTCAAAACTGTTCTATAAACTGATACAGCTGTAACCAATGTACCAGGTGTCTTTTATTTTGTTAGCTTTTATTTTTTATTAAGTTTAAAGGACAAGTGCACTTACATTGATCACTTCCATGAAATAAAACAAGAAATTGGAAAAGAGGAAAATAATTTCGGAAATTGTTAAAACAAAATTAGGGAACTGATCACAGATGTATTGTTTCTGTGTGTTTTTACATCTATTGTTGCGTTAATCTGCAGCTATGCTTTTAATGAAGCTGACATGTCTTGACAGTCAAGCACCTCCCTGGTGGTCAAGACTGAAGGTTGCAGCACTCTTTATTGGGACTAATCTCAGAAACAATAGAATGTAATGGCTAGGTGTACTGCATCTGTGTTCAAGTGTGTTATTGTTGAAAACAATAATTATGACTTTATAAAACCACTTTTTGTAATATATATCAATCTTTTGATCATCTGCCACAGTAATGTAATGAATTTAAATGAAAATACCTCAAGTTGAGGGCTTCTCTCTGCAATTCTGAGATGAGATTAAAAAAGAGATTAATTAGATCAATTAATTACAGATCATAATTAATTAATCTCTCCATTTTTTTAATCTCTTGACAGCACTAGTTTTAAGATATAAAACAGGTTTAAATATGAACATTAGTGGGTGAAATTTGTTTTAAGTTGAAGTTTACACGACTGATAACGAGCTGATGTCAGCACAGAGAAGAGAAGAAACACTGCTGCTTGCTCAAATACACAAACACACAAATTCATCGTCCTGCAGGCAAAATAAAACTGAATCTATCACGCTTGAAGTTGCAAACATGAAAAATTCACTTGTTCAGGCATTTTTTGGATCACTCACATATGCACACATGAATTTTGCTTCTGCTTTATTGTTAAACTCACCATTTGCTAATACGTATTTAAATTTTATTTACTGTAAATTTCCTCCAGATTCTGTCATTAAAAACCTGACTTTATAACAAAGGAGACATTTATGTAAATTAACACACATCAAACACAAACTTTCAGAGTGATGCCAGCTTGAATTTGTTCAGTTTTGTCTTTAATTAACTTCCATACTTTCTGGCTCTGATTTGAAATATTTCTCAACAGCAGTTATCGTGCGACACAAAAACTGAAACAGCTTTACAGTAAAACCTAAAAGGCTCAGTGCTGCATGTGCCAAAGGAGACTGAACAAAAAAACATGAGCGGTGTATTGTTGGAGTCTCCATGTGTTTCACATTGAGGGTCTGGTTCTGAAGACGCCACACAGCATCATGTGAAAATCTCCTACTGTGGAGTGGAGACAGTGGAGGCACATTTGAGACAGAGGCTATGGAGGACGAGTAGTGTCCAACAGTTTAGCCATTTCACACTGTGTAAAGTGGAAGGAGACAAAAATATACTCAAGAAAAAACTACAACACTACTTTGATGTGATTTGCAAAAAAGTGCAGTAATACGCGGTATACTGAAGGACTTTTTGCATTTAATTTCCATTGAAAAAAATATTGAAATTAAGATATTGTCTTTTTTTTTTGGGCTCTGTATCAAACGAGCGTGTTCCCTTATGTCTGGAATATGATTTTGCGGGCGAGGCATCTCTGTAGAGCCACAGTGCTTCACTTAGAAAATTGAATTTCCCCTCGGGGATTAATAAAGTATATAAAATTAAAAACTAAAAATTAAAATTATAACAGTATCCTGTGACACATTTTACCTATATAAAAAACTGCAGCTCCTGGGTCTTGGATATTGCATTTGGACATAATTTGTGATTTCAATAATATTTTGATTGATTGCAGACCCTGAGTAAAGTGTATGTATAAAGCTTAAGCATTAAGTTGATTAATTGTTTCATTCAATTTTAAAAGACAAGATACTGAACACCTGCTAGTTCCAGCTTCTCAAACGAGTTGTTGCTGCTTTTCTTTGCCTTGTTAATGACAGTAAATTGAGTTTTGTCACCTTCTGGGACATTGTGAGAGTCATTTTTCAGTTTTTTTTTACATTCTATGTAAAAGCCAATTTATCTAGAAAGTAATCTTTCCTGCAGTTCTTCATGCAAATCTTTCAAAACATGGAAACACAGTGCTAAGGTCCTTTAGCTCCAGTAACCAGCAGTGTAACTCACGTTTCCTGAACACATTCTGGCAAAGAGCTGACATTCGTTCATTTACAGACAGCCGCTAATGTAATAAAGATTAAATATTATCCCAAACTATTGTTTTTACAGACTGACCTCACCATTTATAATGACCAGTAATAAAATCTGAGAGCCAGTTAATAACTCCAGCAGCTGACTGACACAGTTCAGTCTCCATGAACTTTCTTCAGAGTAATTAATAAAAAAAACATGTCAGCTCTAAACTCCATCACAGAGTTAAACACTACCTTTCAACATGGAAGCTCATAATATTTGCAGAAAGCATAAATTTACACTTATTTTATACATTTAAAAGTCTCTTATTCAACAGGATTCAATAATCTACAGTACTGTACTGAATTTGAGGCACTGGTACTTTTATTGGTTATATATGGTTTTTCCATTTTTGCAACACTTCATACTTTTACTCCACAACTTTTCATCTATCAGCTGCTGGTAGTCTGCAGATTTTAGATGCAAAATATATCACAAGCATCAATATCCTGACCAAAACTCATAACACAAGCATAACAACAATAATCTGAACACATTTTTGTCTCTTAAAAACGCAGATCTTATATAAAAAGTCATGCTTTACACCCCAAACCCCCGCACATATTGAATATAACAGAAGATGAGGCTGAAATGTGCATTAAAAAGTGACTTTACAGGCTAGAACAACTGTATTTGATCCTAAATTGAATCTTTTCTTGCATCAATTGCTCCAGTCTGAACTAAAAAGAACCTCAGTTTGAATTAAGGTGATGGAAGTAAAGGTGATAAAGAAGCAAAGTCCATCCCACAGCAGCTCTGAGTCTAAACGACTTAGATGCACATCAGCCTCTAAAACAAACCCCACTGTGCAGATGTGAAGGTGAGTCAGGTAACAAACACAACGGTGCACAGTCTTTATGCATTTCAGAATAAACTGATAATAATAATTCTGCACTGCTGTTTGTTTTCCATTCATGTACAGAAGTAAAGAGTCACTTACAGGTCTGCTGCTCTGCGTCTGTGCCCACTGCACGCAAAACACACAAGTCCTACAGCCATGTAGGGAGGTGCAGGCTTGTTTCTGGAGGAAACACCGCCCAGCTGTCCACTCCTCCCCCTGGTCCGCATACTCTGCTGCAGAGGTGGAGGAAGAAAATCCTTTAGATATGTATCAGTTCCACAGAACTACAGTTCTCAGTAATAAGTGATTCTGAATGATTTCATGAATGACCATTTTTTATTAGTTCAATCTTTAGGTGGAAACAAAGCTCTCAAAATTACATTTTATGTAAAATATTGTGTCACATAAAAAACACATTTATTTACATCTTAATTTTTCTGTAACTAAATTGTCTATCACTGCTTTCAGTACAAAACTGTCTCACTTCTATCACCCATTAGCATGCTAACACGCTCACAGTATCAATGCTAACATGAGGATGCTTAGCAGGTATAATGTTCACCATCTTAATGTGGTGTGTTAGCATGCTGAAAAAAGAAAAAAAGCGTTCTGCACACCAAAAGAGCTCCCGTATTCAGTTTTTTATTTTGCGTGACGTTTCGAGCGCGATGCTCTTCCTCAGATTACATGTTAGCATTCTAACATTAGCTAGTTATCAGTAAATACAGAGTCCAGGTGAGGCTGATGTCATTAGTTCTGCAGATATTTGCAGCATCATTGTGGGCGGGGTCAAGCATTTAACTCTGAGCACAGAGCGCGACCCTTCCTGTTTGATTTACTCAACAGCGCCACCTGAAGGTGGACTCAATACTGCATGAAGGACTAAATTATGAACCCTGCAGCCTTGAAAACATATAACATCAGTATATTTGTAATAACCATAATATGGGATATATTAATGCCTCCATGTAAATAAATAAGGATATTGCAAATAAACTTCTTAGTTGTCTGGTGGACGAGCAGAGCACGGTCTGGGTCAGTGTGGCTGGTGTTGAGGATTCTTAGAGGCTGTTGACAGAGCCAGGCAGCTGAGAGTCAAGCCAGGACCAAGGGAGCACGCTGGAGGTTTTACCGGGACTAGAAAGGCTGTCATAGCAGCTGAGAGTCAAGCCAGGGCCTACAGAGCAAGCTGGAGGTTTTACCGGGACTGGAAAGGCTGTCATAGCAGCTGAGAGTCAAGCCAGGGCCTACGGAGCAAGCTGGAGGTTTTCCCAGGACTGGAAAGGCTGTCATAGCAGGTGAGAGGAGAGCCAAGGTCTGCAGATCAAGTTGGAGGCTCCACATAGAGGTGTGTGGAAACTGGAGGACAGTCACAGTGGGCACAGACCCCAGAGACCTCCTGCCTCCATCTGGCTCTACAACATGCTCTGTGGACCACGGCTTGACTCTCGCCTTCAGGAAGCCCGTCTGACCCAGGATGTGCTCTGCTCAACCACCGCAGAACCAGAAGGAGGACAAAGGAATTCGGGCATACATGGCTCCTGGTCAGCTTCCCCCCAGTGTCCACATACCCCTGAATGTGGAGCTGTGAGGGGGACTTGGCAACAAAAGCAGTGTGGCGCCATGATAACACATAAATTCATCATGCTTTTTTCCAAGATGATGTGGCCGTCACATTTCTCGGAGACGGACTGTACTGCACCCCATGTCCCTCCACCTCACTCCCCACCTATGGGACAACTTAGCTGGGAGGACAGCAAACAGCAGCTCTGGAGACAGACCTTCATTTAGCAACCCCAATTTAGCCAGCACAAACCCTGACTCCCCACTGCATCTGGAAGCTTCTGTAGCTGCCACAACACAGGTAAGACCCTGCCCTGCTGCTGGCCACCAGCCCGCTGTGACCCCTGGTGCTGGGTTAGCGAGTTAGCACTGGCTGAATTCGAGTTGCTACAGCAGGGAGCAAGTAGTCTCTGTCTCTCCAGGGGTCTCTCACATGTGTGACTCCACCCATGTTGTTGAGCACAGCGGTTTAGTGTGACAGTGACCTTCATGTCAGCGCATTCAGTGCTAACGATGGATTGGAAATGTGCAACAACATTTTTTGCAGAAGAGAGAAGATAATGTTAGAGCCTTACGGTGGAAGGTTTCTCCTCCTTGGTGGCACTGCAGCACGTCCACAGGTGTTTGTACCAAAGAGCGGTGTGAAAGTCAAGAGTACTCACTCCACAGCGACATTTGGGGACCAATATATCCCCTGAAGTACACTGCACAGCACACTGACTCACAACAAACTGCTTGACTTGAAGCGACAGATTTCATCACAATCCATCCAACAGTTGGTTGGCATATTTAACTCATAACCACAAATCTTAATCTTATGAGAGCACTAGAGGAAGAGTCAGACGATCACCAAAGTCAGAGGGGTTCATCCTCAGGGGAACATGAGTGTCTGCACCAAATTCCACACCGATCCATTCTAATTGTTGAGATATTTCACCAACCAACAGACTGGCATTGCCATCGCTAGCATGGCTAAAAAGCCCTGAATACCTCAATGACCTAAAATCTGCACACACCCTTTGCACCTTTAAAGTTGCACCAAACAATACAGTGTGATGTTGCTCATACTGACAAACCTACAAACAATCCTGCATCTCTACTGAGCTTTTTCAACCTCTTTTAGCTGATGAGGGAACATTATTGTAGAGACGTCCAGCAGAAACAATGAGTGCCTTTCACACACATCGTTTCTGCTGGTGCTGTGCACATGTACACATGAAGCACAGCAGCCTATTGTCATTAAGTATTTGAATTTCCAAACACAATGAAAGGATCGGCCAAGGTTGGTCAAAATCTAATGCTAACTAATGTTCTGTCTTCTTCTGCACATCCAAAAGGTCGCAAACACACACACAGTTCATCGGGCCAGGTGCCAGGATGAAGTGACTGATGGGGCAATGTTCTCTACTACATCATGCTTCTATGTAATCAATGGATAGCTGGTAATGATATTTGTGGGCATCATTGTCCGCAGCCAGCCCACTTGCCAGAGGAACATGTTAGCATTGTATGTTTCAGCACCACTGATACGTTACATTTGTACATTTCATACGTATCATATCAACGTTCCTACACTGACATAGTATACAGACTTATTCTGATCAGAAAGAAGAGGGGATGGTAAATGGCGCGACACCTAGAGACGGCTACCAAGCTGCAGACCACTGTTCAAGACCAACAAACAACAACACGGGCTGTGATTAAGCTACTGTCGGCTGCTTTTCTAGCACAGACTGTGCTCCCAAAACCGGATATTTTAAGACAAACCTTGATCTTTTTTAACCATTAGTGGGTTTTTTTTACCTAAACCACTTGTTAACCACAGCACTGTTTCAACGTAAAATTACGACGTATCTGCAACATAATAACGGACAAATGTAATGTGTGTAATAATGTGTTTATTGTGTGTATCAGACCGCACATGTCAAAGAGAGCTTAAGGTGATATTGGTGTCGCTCTAAGGCGGGGTTGTGCACATGCTTAGACTTTGTCGGGCATGGGCTGTGTACAGCTTGAACACCACGGACCACAGATGGATCAAGCACCTCCCTCTCAGGCAGACTTGGTCACCACACCAGAGTTTAAGTAACACCAGACTAAATGAACTGGACCAATCAAGCCAGTCAGTCAGTCAGAACTTAAACCCAGTGGATCAGGTGTGAAAGCACCTCACTGCATTTTAAAGCTCTAACTTCTTCTTCATCTCATTTTATCAGCTGTTTCTCATGGAAAAAAATCCCTCTGCTTCAAAGTGACTGATAACTGCAGTCTGGGCTCATGGCACACTGTAGGTGATCCAGGCCATTGCCTGAGACTGCGCCCTTTGCTGGGGCCCGGCCTTTTCCTTGGAGCCCCACACAGGAAGCTTGTCTTGTGGTATCGTACTTGGTTGTGTCTCTGAGGCTGCATAAATGGTTTCTGTTGCAGATAACAACTCAGACTTGAACAATGTCCAGGTCCAAACAAACTCTGCTCAGTGCAGGCTGCTTGTGTTTTCTCTCCTCTTTATGTCCACTGACTCTTCACCTGTGCTCATGAGCCACATTCATTCTTTCAAAACAATAATAACACTCATAGTTTAATGAATTTTTCCTACCAGTAACTACATAAAAGAATGACTTTACACCAGACTGAGAAGCAGCAGTTTCTCTGTACTCTCTGGTTGAAAGTTTCAAATCAGCTGTAATCACACCCAACAGTGATGTCACCATGTCCTGGAATACACCTATACATCACTGCATCAAGGTAAGCAGTTAAACTAGCAGAGGTCAGCAAACACAAGATATTTCAGGCAGTGTTGAGTTACTCTTAATCTGCCTTTTATTTCATTTAGTCTTTTTACTTATTTTCAGGGCAGTCAAAATAACGCATTAATTTTGATTAATCACAGAAAAAGTAACGTGCTAATAAAATTAACACTGATTAATTGTGTTCTGTGGTGCCCTTTGACCCGGTGCATCATTGAAGGCCACAGTGGCTCTGTCACATGATGCAGGGAGACTGCGAATGGAACATTTATCATTTCATCACTTCATTATTTTATCCTGTTAGACGTGTAAAAGTTTGTCATAATTAGCCAATGAATTCTTGAGTTATGGCCAAAAACATGTTCTTTGGGTTCACAGTAACCTTGACCTTTGACTACCAAATTCCAATCAGTTCATCAGTTCAGTTTGTGCCAAATTTTTTTAAAAATTCCCTTGAGGCCTTTTTGAGATATTCTGTTCAAGAGGATGAGATGAACAGACAACCCAAAAAAAAAAGAAATGAAAAGTTGTGCTGACCAAAAACACTGTGTCACTTTTTGGATGTGTAGAAAACGTATAATTGTATTGTATCTGTGTATCTGCACATTTCTGGAGTATTTCTTTTAATGAACAGGCCTGTGTACCTGAGAGACATGTTACCGATGGTCACTACCACTTCTTGAGAAGCTTGACTTCAAGAGCTTAAACCTTTTCATGCTGTTAACCGCTAACCCTTGACTTAATTCTTTTTTTATCTATTCAATACGCTATAACGCAGATGTCTTAGCTGGGAGCAGTCAGTGTGTGTGTGTGTGTGTGTGTGTGAGAGTGAGAGAGAGAGAGTGAGAGAGAGAGAGAGTGAGAGATAGAGATAGAGAGCGAGAGAGATAGAGATAGAGATAGAGATAGAGAGAGAGAGAGAGAGAGAGAGAGTCTATATGTTTATTTTGGCCGACAGACATTGTGACTGATTTCTGGAGATGTCAACATACAGGACTCTTTTGTGGAAAAGTATTTGGTTTGGCCACTGAGGAGAGGACAAGATGAAGAGGAGGACAAAGAGGAGGAGGAGGAGGTGCTGAGAAAGATTGTAATGAAATATGTGAACATGTGTTAAAGTGTCACCTCAGTGTGTGTGGCGGTCAAATCATTAACAGTAAAACATTATAACAGAGAACCTAACGTGGGAAAGGTTTAATATTTCCAAACAACAAACTGTGGTTCAGTCAGTAATTTCTGGAACATTAAAATAAAGTTATTTTGAAATATATAAAGAGTTTGTCTTGTAGGTGAAATTCTTAATTTAATAATAAAGTTTTCTAGTTTCTACTATGTTCGCAGACATCACTGATGTAAACAAACCTTTAATAGCATCAGAACCACCGCCTTGCGGTTGTATGCCTTCGTGCACCAATCGAGGTACAGATAAAGTTTTCATCCATGTCTGTGAAAACATGGATGCTTCACACACCATCTTGTCATAGAGACATGAAACTTTGCACAGAGATGCCTCTCCTCATGAGGAACAATTTTGCCTCAAGAACCCATAACTTCCACTTATATACAGTGGGGCAAAAAAGTATTTAGTCAGCCACTGATTTTGCAAGTTCTCCTACTTAGAAAGATGAGA
>NC_065511.1:41803214-41805215 GCF_006386435.1 Epinephelus moara
AATCTAGGGACCAATATCTAAAGTTCCCTCTCGGCAAAAGTTGGAAAACTTACTAAAACTGAGCTTTTATAAGGCAATGACTTTAACTATCTGCCTTTCAACGTGCTACCTCAACTACTAATGTACAGTATTAGCCCACTAACTATCCCACTATTGGCAATGGTACTACTGTACTTTCAATAAAGCAATCGTAATATAAAATTCACAAAAACTCTGTCTGAACACATTGCTCTTCTTAATGGGTTCAGTTGACTATTTAATCTGCAATTTCCTATGACCTGTATCGTAAACACACACCATGTCAAACTGTACGTGGTTAACTGTACACTCAATAGGTATGGACTAGTATATATAAAATGTCATTACTTCATTCTATCCTATTAAACATTTTTGTAAAATTATGTCATAACTAGTTGCCAAAAACATGGTTGGTAAGGTCACAGTGACCTTGACGTTTGACCTTCGGCCACCAAATTCAGTTCATCATTGAGTCAAAGTGGAGGTGTGTACCAAATTTGAAGATATTCCCTCAAGTTGTTCTTGAGATATCGCATTCATGAGAATGTAACAGACACAAGGTCACTATGACCTTGACCTTTGATCTTTGACCACCAATTTCTAATCACTTCATCACTAAGTCCAAATGGATGTGTGTACCAAATGTGAGGAAATTCCCTCGTGTTGTTCTTGAGATATCGCTCACAAGAATAAGATAGATGAAGTCACAGTGACCTTGACCTCTGACGTCCAACCACCAAATTGTAATCAGTTCATCCTTGAGTCCAAGTGGATAGTTGTGCCAAATTAAAAAAAAAAAATCCCTCAAGGCGTTCTTGAGATATCGCATTCACGAGAATGGGACAGACGGACTTATGGACAGATGTACGAACAGACTTCCTGAAAACATAATTCCTCCGGCCACGGCCATCGCCGATACGTAGACATAACAACATGTTAAAATGTCATCAGTTGTTTTATTTCTGTTTTAATTTGTGAGCACAAAGTATTAATTTGAGAGCATCCATGTAGCTGCAAGTAATAGGCTTAATTCCTACAATGCGCATTAAATTTTCAATCGAGAAGACTTTATTAACTCAAGAGCTCAAATTAGTAATTCGAGATATAATAGTGTGACGCCTCCATGACACCTCATAGGCTCCGTAGTCGTCCAGTTATTAGACTAAAAATATTAAACCCTCAACAGTGACTGGCCACTGCTGGCTGTTTTCTGCTTCAGCTCTGAGTCACTTCTGTTACAGTCATAACAATCCAAATATGCTTCCATGTAACTCGCTGTGAGACTGGAGGAGGAACCCAGTCATCCTGAACCACCCCCACCAGGAACAAACAGCAGCAAACTTTCCCCTCTTTCAGGTCCTGAACTCTGTCCAGCTTTTTCCAATTATGGTGCATTTTATACCAGTAAAGGGAGATTATTTTGTTTGTGAGGAAATACTTAAAGAAAATGACCACTGTTTTATAAGCATGTCATATTCAGCTTCCAGTCATATAAATTCATAGAGATAATTCCTGTAAAGTCCATCCTGAAGCTCACAGCAGTTAAAGCTGAGGTTTCTGAATCAAATATTTGTTCATAATAGACATTGTTTTAAAAGTTTAGTTAAAGGATTTAGGGGCAAACATTGAATATTATATTCATAACTATGTTTTCATTAGTCTTTAATCATCTGAACATAAGAGCTGTTGAGTTGTGACCTCACAATGAACCGTTTTATCTAAATACAGAGCTGGTCCTCTTCCACAGAATCTGTCATGTTTTCTTTCCTACTGACACTGAAAAGGGTCATTTGTGTTTTCACATCCGCCACCATGAGCCCCGTTTCCACCGAGCATTTAAGTTCAGTTCAGTACTCATTTTTTCCTTTTCCACAGTAAAAGTTGTGGATGGTACCAACAGAAGCGTTCCTTAGCGTCCCCATGTTTGGTCCCCCCTCTGTTGGGGTACCTAGCACACAGATCTGGTACTAAAAGGTGGAGCTA
>NC_065511.1:41805410-41827436 GCF_006386435.1 Epinephelus moara
CTGTGGACGATAAACCAGGTGCAGACTTCCATCTGTGTCACCGCTGATGAGGAAATACAGCGAGTGCTGGACGGAGCAGTGAGTGACAACAACCCCGCCCACATTTAAGAGGACTGTCTGAACACACCGAGGGTCTAGGTACCATGTCTGAAGGCTTACTGCTGGTTCCAAAAGTCCTGGACTGAAAGGGTTTGGTGGAGACAGGGCTCAAGTACAGCTGAGCCATCTTGCAAAGTTTTCTTTTTTCTAGCTATAATAACTAATACTGAGATCTTCATGCTAACAAAATGGCTAACTGTCACATAGTTTTAGGTGCATCAACTAGTAACTAATGTTTCTAAAAAGTCTGACCTATGGCCTCGTTTCTTGTTATAACAACCCCCGCTTCATTTAATCGTGGAAATTTCTCACTACAGTTTCAATGCCCAAAGACGGATATTTGGAAAAGCCCTAATAATTAGTAGTTCTGGATTTGATTCTCCAGGAATAGCACAACATCACAACACAGTATATTATTATTATCACGATACAAAATGACACAAAGTAATGGAGGATTAATACTTCCACACAATCAGACTAAATAATAAAGAGGAATTAAATGGTTATTTCATCTGATTATGAAGCTAAATCAACAGTTTAACTGTTCCTCAAACACTGAAACAGACCTCATAAACCAAACACAAACAAAACAGTGAAACTAACAACCTGATTTTATCAGTTCTCTTCTTGCCTGCGGTCGTGACCATGATGTAGGAACCATAATACACCTTGAGGTGTCCTCTTACAAAAAAAAGTATTATTACCACAGCTGCTGTCTGTGTCCATTTTTAATAGCTCTTCAGCATTGAAACTGCCCACTCCTGCTCATTAACAACTGTGAGGATATTTTATAGTGGCTGAAAGTCTTCCAGCTGATCCTGAGCCTTACTTATAAAACCAAAATCAAATATTAAAAACCATAAAGGAGGTCAACAGTTTGGTTTAACGACGGCAAACAACTTGACACTGCCTGCTGGCTGGAGTGCCGTGACTGAAGGGTTAAAGGTCAACCTTTTGATCTGGTTATAAGATATATCTGAGCCAAGACGCTCGCAGTATGACATCATATGAATACAATACTTAAACAACTACATACGTATAGTAAAACATAATTGTCCCACATTCAGTATCTGGCTGAAAACATTCGTTACAGTGATCATTTCCACATGTTCAGGTATTGTAAAAATCTGAACAGCTAAATGTTCTTGGTATTGTGTGACACTTTAACGTGTGCCAGCTCTCCCTGAGCGCCCACCGGCCCACAGCAGCTCTGAGTGCAGCCCCCTTCATCATGGAGGTGGGAGCTCTCAGCTGTACATACACACAGCAGGAAACACTCAGAGGTTTGATATGTGTCTGAGTAAAGAGCGCATCATCCCTGCAGCTGCTGTTGGCCCAGCTGGCTGCTTCTTATCAGCCCACAGACTCTGAAGCTCTTCTTTCAGGACAAACTGAACCGCAACCACCAACAAGACTTCAAATGTGCAGCCACGATAATATGGGATCAAACCTCAGGATTACTGAAACCTAAACATTCTGGAGCTATTTCCACCAACAGACACTGATATTTGTAATCTCTGCTTTCAGACTCAAGCAAAACACTGGATGACAGGTAGATTATGATTACAGCTCCCACTGGCAGCCCCCAAAAAATCAAACAAGAACATGAAAACTTGCATGGGAGTGAACCAAAAAGAAATAGACTTTCAAAACAATTTGTCCTACAAACATTTGCTGTGAATAGATCAAAAAGGGCAAAGAAATGGAGGAAACAGAACAGAGAACCCTGCTGAGAAACTTAAAGGTGAGGGAACCTGATAGGGGGAGGGTACACTTCAGAGCTCTGCTACTGATGAACTGGATAACAAAACAATTTTGGCACAGCCGACTGCCCGTGGCTCAGGACCATCAGAATAGACCATCAAACTAGATCCGTAGTAAAACAGTCCTGGATTTGGGCTTTTGTTTGTTCGCCAGTTTTCTTGCAGCCATGATGACAACGGTTTAAATCATAAACATTAAACATGAATGTGAAGACTTAAAATATTAAACATTTTGTCTCCCATCAACACACACTGATGCAGTTACTAAAATGTATGTTTTGTATGACCGAGCCTTTGTTGCCATGTAGGGCCGTAATCAGGGCCTGAATTTCAGAGCAGGATTGTGAGTATCGCACATTATTTCATCAATACCCACAAATCTAACACTTATAATGTGGAAATGTCCGGCACACATTTACAAGGATGTCTTATAAACATCAGCCAACATTTGCACCGGTGTGGAATGCGGCCTGCTGTCTCGCCTGAACGCTGCATCAGATGGACCAACTTCCGCCCTGAACAACACACCTGGCGCTCTCTGTCTCCCTCTTTATACAAGGCTAAGAGCCCCCTCTGCTGTTACAACAGCTCTCAGTAACATACAATATTCAGTGATATAAAGCTGAAGGCATGCACGCATGATGGACCCCTGGCGCAACCTGAAAGGACTGGTGCAAACAGCAGTGCCAGTGATGTCAACATTAACGACGTTAATTGACAGGCTTCTCAAATATGTACTGATAATCTTACTAAGGCGAAGCAGCAGTCCAAAGACTTGACTTAACAACGATGAAACGAGGTGCTCAACTTATAAAATGTATGGAGCTGCTCCTGTACAAGCAGACGTTACAAAACTTCAACTTTAAGGCGTGACTCACACTTAACCCCGCCCCCATGTGTATAGACCATCCCTATGTGAAGCCTTAAAGAGGGTAATTTCCCGTGATCTGTCTAAACTGGATTGATGCTCAGGATTATATGACGATTTGCAGATGCTGCCTCTAAATCAAACTCATGAGCACTTATTTAAATAAAGAAAATAGTTAATGTAGGGCTGCAACTAACAATCATCTTCATGATCTATTAATGTGCCAATTAGTTTCCTCTCTTCTGCAAGAAACACCATGTGACCTTGATCACTGACGGGCCTATGAATATGTTTAATATTAGTGTTATTTACTGGTAATTATTTAGCTGTCATGTAATTAGCATTTCTGAACAACAACAACAATAACAACAATGATAATAATAATAATAATAATAATAATAATAATAATAATAATAAGCCTTGTGGGCTTGAACCCCTAACAACAGGATATAAAAAAAAAGGTCACATTTTCAGTCATGACAAAAAGTCAAATGTCAAAGAGGCGAGTTAAAATCTGACAAAAGAGAAAATGAGACAATGATCTGCTGATGAAGGTCAGGAGATGAGATTTAGACCTTGACGAAGAATATCTTGTCAAATCGCTGTTTCCAAGATCATAAACCTTTAAGCTCAGATGACCTGAAACTTAACGACTAGAAAATAACGTTTGTTTCTTGCAAGCTCTCATTAAAAGTAATTTCATGATGGTTCAAATCCAGACTCTGCAACAGCCTGAATTTAATGTCCAAATACTCAACAGGCAACAAATCAAAATATGCCTCGACAAACCCTGGCTGATTACACACACACACAGACACACACACACAGACACAGACACAGACACAGACACACACACACAGACACAGACACACACACACACACACACACACAAAAAACTGGAATGATTTCTTCCCACACATGCACAACACTTAAAGGAAAAGCACTGAAGGAGCCTGCAGTCCAACTGTGGACAACCGTGCACAGCATACTGTCCAAACCACACATGTAGTCATAAAGTTCCGTGTCATGAAGCTCATAAAATTTAACCAACCAAGACATGCACTGAGTCCAACCCGAGCCTGATCTCTCTATTAGAGAAGAACTGTCCCAACAGGATAACGTCATCTCATCAGTCTCAGTTCGTCATGCAGCTGTCTCCTCTGACTGTTGTTCTTTTCTGTCTGCCAACATGGTCTGTGGTCACAGCACATATCTTTACAAGCTAAATGTTGAGTTCTCCATCATTATTGATACTGAGGGACTCTAATATACAACCCCCAATGCAGGGGCCTTTTACACACTGTTTATTAAGTATTAAATTGTCTTTTAGATGTACTGCTCTTTAAAAATGTGTTACCGCTCCCTCTACACTTGCAACCTGTTGCTGGCTGATATCAACACTGCCGTAAAAACAAAATCAGGTGATGTGATGTTGATTTTCTCTGCAGCACGTGTCAAGTCTCTGCATGATGAGTTTCATAGAAACAAACTGACAAAGAAAAGATTTCATGCTTTGGAAAACAGCTGGTGCCAATGGAAAGTTATCAGTGATCTGCAGTTAATGGACTAAAGCTCACAGAAACAACACTGTAACCCCCGGACACTTTAAAATGTTTTCTCTCCCTCTCAAGTTTCTCACTTTCTGACATCCTGATCTGAATCAGCCAATAAACTGCAGGTTTAATGAAGCCAGAGCACTTTATGGTGTGATTTGGCAGCTTTATAGGATCATTACAGGCTGTGGTGGTGTATCATTAGATCAGTCCACAGGGTGACAGTTTGATTCATTGTGACTATTAAACAATGGCAGTCTTATGTCTTGAATCTCTCCCTCCAACACTTTGCTCCAGACCAACTTATCTCAACATTTACGGGCCGCATTGTCATGAACATTGTTGTGGGTCTTCGTGGTCCCCAGAGTGAGAATCCTAATTATTTTCCTGAGTCTCTGGACTTTTGTGCATTGCCACAACCAGCCTAACGTGTCAATATTTGCAATTTACTGATCTCATTCCTGCTTTGATATGATCCTTCCTCTAGTGCAACCCTCAGGAAAACTCTACATGTTATATAAATCATCACTATGTTGTTTGTTCTGTCCAATGTTTTCAGATTGTGACTGTAATGCACACTCCAGCCTGTGGAGGGTGCTAGCAGGACTTTAGACCACTGGTTCCCACCTGGTCCAGCCACAGGGTCCAGATTTCTCCTTAGACATTAGCTTCAGGTCCACACAGTTTAATACATTCAGCGCAGGGGTGATAACAAAAAAGAAATCCTAAGCCTGAAAATTTTTTTCAGGTTGAGGCATAAGGAATGGGGTGTTCAGTTACGTGCTTTATTTCACGCACAGCGGTTTTACAACCGGGGTCTAATTCATGCCATGATAGGACTTTCTTGCCGCTGGTTGCATACATCAATTTACACGAGCACGATGTGCAGAAACACGCACCAAGTTCCCTTAATTTTTTGCACCAGCTCCCAAAAGGCTTTCCGTCTATGCCTACCTCTTCTACCCACGCCCAACGCCATTTTTTTTCTTTATCGACTATCTGGACGTTTTCCCTGGGTTTCATTAACTCACTTTCCATCTTAATGAGAGTGTCTTCTGCATGGGCTCCTCTAGAATCTGAAGTTGGCTCTGAACCAAGTTTGGCACAGGTTTGAAACCAAGAATTCTTTTCACTTTATAACCTATTTGTTCTGTTCCACCATTATTCAAATTTCTTCATCATCTCCTACTGTCGAATCTCGCTTGAACTACGCTACACTGCCTCCACGATCTCCGGTGGTACTGCTCCATTTTTGACGGACAAAATGAACGCAGAGTAGACAGACGGCTCTGTCCCTCTTCCTATCTGTATTTCACGTTGAACATAAACGAGCCCTATTTTAAGAGCGTGTAAATGGATGTTTTGATATAGTTTTACCGTTGTTAAAACCGTCCCGGTTTACCCCAATCCACAAAGAATATTTGTTTTTTCGATTCTTTGTTCACCGTGGCAGTATGAGTGAAATACAGAGTGTTTTTTCTTGAAACCAACACAAAACACATGGTGAGTAAATGAAATACAAATGGTCATTTTATGGGTGACGCATTCCTTTAAGATGGATCAATACTTCTGCATTAAGGTGTTACGCCTTACCTGAGGCGGTTATATTCATCAGCTCAGAGGTTGCACCATAGCCTACACCACAGATTACGTACGACTTCACGCTGGGACAGAGATATCATGTAGGGCCTGTAGAAACTGTGACTGACTACTTGTGTTTTTCCCCTACAATTTTCTAAAGCCAGTGAGACTGTTGAAAATGAGACAACATGAAGCAAGCTAAAGAAAGACTCTGCTTCATCTCGTAAAACCATCACACCGCAGAGCTTCTGTTTGCCGAGATCACCGCTCTGTATGAACAAATGAACTTGAACATAACAACTGCACGGCAGTCGCTCGTTAAGTTATTTCAGACAAGGCGAACTTTCGTTATAATCTACCTGGATGTCAAAGCAGCACAGTAAGTGTGTGTGTAGCACACCCTTGCTCTGTATCACACAGTAAATAAAACAATGCAAACTTAAATAAGTTATAATAAAAATTATGATTAAAGCACAATATGGCGTGATCATGTACAATGCAGTTGTCAGGAAACACTCAACCACTGATCCTAACCTTTGCTTTAGGTACCTGCAGCGGGACTCAACTGTAAATCCTGCTTCAGTCTTGTTAGTGTTGCTCCAGCACGTCTCTATTAGCACTTACACTTCATTGACAGGCTTTGTTTTATTGCTGGTTGCCTGTAGTTGTGATTTTTTTAAGAGTTTAAGATTATTCTACTGTTAGTCTCTTAGTAACACTGAAATTGATTTGGTATTACAAAAATGTCGTTTTCCTGCCAATTGTTGGGCCTGGTTGGCACCATCAGCTGCACTCTGTATGTGTGTGGAGCTCAGCCAGTACCGTCTCCTCCTCATCCCAATAAAAACATAACACTTTCCAGCCTTCTTAGACACTCTGAAGCTCAGAATCCCCCTCTTCTCCCAGAGGAATAAAAAGAACTTTTACAAGATCAACACAGAAACCATGTTCAAAGAGTTTTTTTCTGGACTTAAATTATTGTTAGTCAGCAGTCTTTGTGAATCCTTTCCTCCACACCCCATGTGAAAAGAGAGCTAATGAAAGTGACCTACCTCCCCCCGGGAATCCTCTGGTGTCCCATTGGCTCACAGAGGTGGGGTCCTCAAATCTGCAGGTGGATCATCCTGGAGTTGGGGTAGTGATCTCAGTCTGTGTGACAAGCTTGAGCTCCCAGTAGACACTTCACTGATCCCAGCTGTAACACAATGAAACAAAACATTAGTCAGAGTCACACACATAACACTTTGTATTATATTACAAAATATTATATATTACTTTTGTTCCACGGAGTCAGCGACTGAAGATCTTTTTTGGAGCTCAGTAACAGTTTATACTGGAATAAAGGGGGACCCATCTTGTAAAACTGGATCCAGTTTCCTCAACACTTCCATTGGGTAAATGCAGAGAGTATGGCAGCTGGAGAACATCCATCAGAAATGTCAGCCTTGTCACTCCAGAATTTACACAGGTGAGAGAATATATTAATTTCAATGGCGTTAATGTGTGCAGGAGCCATTGTTTTAGAAATACAAGACCTTTAATAAAGTTGAATTATTTTAATATTTTTGGATTTTACATGTTTTATTTTCAGTTTATGGTTCAAACAAATTTTCTTTAAATCCTACATTAGATTTAAGTGGTGTTTCAGTGACCTCTGCTAGGAATAATATTCTGATAAGGAATCAGCTAACATTAATTATTTAATTGTTGTCAGCCTTAACGTTATTTAAATCAGTCAAAAATATTAACATTAGCCTGTAAAATACCCACCTCATGCATTTTAAGGGTAAAAAACATGGCGACTAGACAAATAACGTTCAACTTCAAGTGTTGATCAAAAACTACCTCCCGTTAACTGGCAGTTAAGCCAGGTAGCTTAGCAGGCTAATGTGGCTAACTAGCACTGACACATTAGCACCTAGCATTACCTAGCTTGTTACCGGCGAGCTCCTGAAACAAGTGTAGCTCACCAATATCACCAAGCACCACAGATTAATTAAATTACGACCTGTAAATATATTTCATGTAATTTCAACAGTAATTCAATGTTAAAATGCGGCCAAGGACGCTTTAATGCCGTTTTTATTAGCCTGTAACGTAATTAGCCACTATAACTAATGTAGCTAGCCAGATTTGGTTCCCGGTCGCTATCCTTGCTAACCGTTAAATCGCCTGTATTCGATCACCAGTATCACCAAGCACCACAGATTAAATTAACTGCGACCTACACATATATTTCATCTAATTTAAACAGTGATCAAACATATACATAAGTCCACGGACGCTTTTATCCTGTTATGTTACTTAAGTTAGCTATTATAGCTAATGCCGCTAGCCAGATTAGCTTCTCAGGTGCTAGCCTAGCTAACCGTCAAATCGCCTGCAGCATTCGATTGCTAAGCCAATCTCCAATCAAAATACCAACGGTTTGATGTTGGCTTTCTCACCAGTGGAGCGACACACATGGCAGAATATTTCTCAGCATCTCTTCTGATTCTTTATGACCCTCTCCATAAATCGGCATACATCCATTACAAAAAGCATTGTTAAAACGCCTGGAGCATTCTTTCACTGCCCCAATCCTCATTAAAAATGCCAGCAGATTTAGTGTTTCCTTCTCACCAGTGAAGCTACACATGAGGCAGAATATTTCTGAACATGTTTTTTGATTCATTATGACCCTTTCTATAAATCGGCATGTGTGCAGTACAAAAAGCACTGTTTCACTGCTACAGTTTCCATTAAAAGCACCAGCAGGCTTTCCCACAAGTAAAGCCACATGCAAGGCAGGCTATTTAGACATATTACATTAATTATGATTCTCACTATATATTAGCATCCAGTACAAAAAGCACTGCTGACTTAATAAGCAAGTTGTACCATCAGTTCTGCAGCTGCTTGATTAATATTACTCTCAACCAGTGTGCAAGTGCAAGTGAGAAATATGTGTCTCACCACATAAATTGAAATGAGTGATGTCATCCTGGGATTGTGCATTATTTACACCACAATGTAAAGAAACTAATTCCAATATTTCACAGATATTCCCAGTGGTGGAAGAAGTCGGTCACATGTTCTACTTCTGTGGGCTGAAGTAGCAACACCATCCTGACAAAAATACTCTGGTAAGGTAGGCCTCTGCATTCAAAGAACAAAAGTATTATCATCAAAATGTAGCCTAAGTATTAAAAGTAAAAGTACTTGTTGGGCAGAATAGTCCTTTGAGGGTGTAAATTGTCATGCATGATATACTGGAATATTTTTTAGCCTATAATGCATTGACACAGGCACTATCTTTATTCTACAGCAGGTTGGGGTGGAATTAAAGGTTCAGCGTGTCAGATTTATGGGGATTTATTGCCACCTAGTGGTGAGGACTGCAGATTACAACCAGCTAAAATTTTCCCAGCTGGAATCCCTTCAGTGTTCACTGATCAGGAGGTTTTTACCAGGAGCTGAATTATCCACAGAGGTCTCTTCCTCCCAAAACAAATCAACCAGGTGATTTAAACTAATAAAAACACCATATAAAGCAGTTTCACGTTTCAAATTAGTGTTTTTTCCCGATGCTGTCACAGGGGGGGCTTCTAACGACGGTGGTCAACACTAAAACATGAATGTCCATATCTAGAGCCAGTGTTTAGTTTGTCTGTTCTTGGCTTCTGTAGAAACATGTTGGTGCAACATGGTGATCTCTATAAATGAACACAGACACACTATGTAGATATCAACGGCTCATTCTAAGGAGACAAAAACACAACGCTCTTCTATTATTATATGTTATAAACTGATCATATTGTATGTGAAATCATAATCTATAACTACTTTCGGTTTTAGACAAATGTAATGGAGTGAAAAGTACAGTATTACATTTTGAAATGTAAAATGGTGTAAGTATAAAATTGTATAAAAACACTCAAATAAAGTCAGACCTTTCCTTCACTCTCACATACCAAGTTTCCAGAGACCACGACACCGCTGATGATATTCTTTGTTTAAACCCTTCACACAAACATTCGATATCCACCATCTATGACAGGTTAGTGGAGATCAGACACACCCTTCTTGACAAAATCAAATTGACATTTAAACACTTCATTGTCAGACAGTGCATGGGGCTCTGTCTTCAAACTGGTCAACTCATCATCTCTCTCTGCCCGCCACCATCTATTACAGTTCAAAGTCGTGCACGGAGCCCATTTGTCTAAAGTCAGGCTTTCACGTATTTAGCCAGATGTGAACCCAGGTTCTGATCAATGTTCAAGAGGCTTATTCACATTTATTGGACGTGTCCGAACCTTGAAAATTACTGGAAGGACCTCAACTTTGACCAGCAACCCAACCGTCTGGTCACCCTCTTTGGCACCACCAGAGAGGATGATGTACACCTGACTCCCATGCAACTATTCAGGAGTTGGAGAACCGTCCTATTGGCAATATTCTGGCTGTTATTTGGAGTTAGTGAAATGAGGAGGATTGTGATTGGATTTCATGCATTGTTGCTTGTCATGTATATGCTTTAAGTTTGATACTTGCTGTGAATATGCATTATGTAAACCTATTAAAACTGAATGAAAATACTCTTGATTTAAAAAAACCAAAATGCTCAAATACAGTATAAGAATGTTAAAATCACACTTGAGTGCAGTATTGCAGTACTTGAGTCGATGCACTTAGTAAGATTCCACCACTAAATGTTGTGAACCAGATGGTAAAAATACTGAGCTCAGCCACTAAAGTAAAGTTACACACACTGTGATGACACCTGCTTTCCAATCAAATGATTTGACTCCACCTTGTGGCAGAAAGACAGTACTGCGTGGATCTGCTGCAAACTGTAGATTACTTTGTTTCAGATTTTAAATCTACTATACTGTGTTAAATTGCCCAGAGATTTAGTTCATTAGGAATAACTTTGCAGTGATGAGCAGCTATTTGAGCTTCACACTTTACTGACCTTCAAAGCACAATTTTGAAATAAATAATATGTATTTATCTCTAGTTTGAGAGTTTGGTGTCACATTTGTGAGCAGTGTTTAGAGACAGATGGATGAGGACAGATAACCTGCATATTGATTGACAATCGAGGTTTGAAATGTATTTGAAATATTTATTTTAATAGAAACTAGTACAAAATATAAAATGATAGTGTGTTACTGAAGAAATGTTGCTAAATTCAGATGAATCATGTGACCTGTATTTCAGTTGTATTTGTTCTGTTTTTTGACCTGCAACAATTTATCTTCTCTCAGAAATAGCACCTGATCTCATGAAAAATCGAAAATATCCTGAAAGAAGCAGCACAGCGCTCAGTTGTGTACAGTAAAAGGTGGAATCAATGTCCAACAGACAGTTAACAAGTGTAAAACACCAGGTGGTGACAAACAGTAACAATAAAAAAAACTGGAAAAGAAGATGCTCTTTTTAGGGAAAAACAAAACATGCATGTTCAAGGAAACCAATGCAAGGCAACTTGTCATGAGGAAAACTATTTAATAAGCATCTGTTGAGATTCTGGGACATGTTGATCTTTCCCTGATGTGTTCTGGTTTGCACTGAGCTGTGAGTGAACGCTTTTCAACCCTCTGTGAGGTTGCCTTGGTATTTTTCCTTGAAGATGCACATGCTTTTGGAAGATTTTTCCTGTTTCGCTTTAAGTGCAAAGTGGCAGTTTCCTTTAACCGCTCCGGCGATAAACGAAACGTCTTGCTGCTCCTCCTCTTCTTAATCGCTTCCTTGTCAGACAGAGTTTCACACAATCCTCCTGAGTCTTGAAGCGGTTTTCGTTGCCGTCGCAGCCGCCGTACCAGAAGCGAGAGCATCTACCCTTGTCGCTGTCGAAGAACCACATTATGGTGTAGTTCTGGCAGCCGCCGGCGTCCTGGCTGAGGAGACAGGGGTCTAGATAAAAACCAGACAGACAGAGAAAGTGTTATACTCAGCATGTCACTCTAATCTTTGGTTAAAAGCTTTACAGACTTATTTGTAATGAAGAAGTCCTCTGGATTGAAGAGATCATACTGGGTGTTGTTGCTAAAAATCACACATTTTAATTGATTTAAAATAAAGAACCCAATTTCAATCAGACATCCTGGGGGGAAGAGGTCAAAGGACCTCTGTGAAAATGGCCATGCTACGTTTCCCCTGCCAAAAATGAGCCTAAATTTGAAAAGATATTTAGCCCCCTTTCTGAGACGACAGCATGATATATATGTCAGCTCTCTATAGCCTCTGAAAACAGCTGCGGTAAAAAATTAATCGATTAATGTGATTATAAAGAATTAACACAACATGTTCGGACCTTTATCGCATCACGATTAACGCGTTAACGCATCATTATCCGTGTGTGCGTTTGACTCTAGTAAGTGGTCCTTTTTTTCTTTTTTTTTCATCAAACATTTTCACTGGCCCCAAAACATGCTGTAAGTTATAATAAACGTTTGGACAAAATTGTCCTTAACCCCAAGTAACTGACACTGGTTCATTTGTTTCCGAGTGTCATTCAGAAAGTCTTAAAAAGCATTAAATTTAACTTGCCTTCAGCTGTAGGAACCCTGCCTTGAATGTTTCTGCTTTTTGTTATAACAGTTTTAACAGAGGATGATAAAAACCAAAAAGTAAGACTCGTGTTTTCGCTAGCTTAGAATGAGCCCTATATATCTACACAGAAAGCAGGTCCTCATCTACGCACGAGTCGTGTTGCACTGCCATGTTTCTACAGTAGCCCAGAACAGACAAACTACACACTGGCTCCAAAGAGGGACAATAACGTATTTGTGTCGCCCACCATAGCTAGCAGCCCCTCCACGATGAGCTGGACAACATTGGAAAAATGCTGATTTTTAATGTGAAACTGTTTTTATTCAGTGTTTTTACCAGTTTAAATCAGCTGGTCTGTTTGTTTTAGCGAGGAAGAGACCTCTGGAAAATTCAGCTCCTGGTAAAAACCTCCTGAACAATGAACACTGAAGGAATTCTAACCAGGAGAAGTTTCAGCTGGTTGTAATCTGCAGTCCTCACCACTAGATGGCACTAAATCCCCCTAAATCTTACACACTGGACCTTTAACAAAAGAATAATAACAAAAGGGAGGGACGTTCACATTAAACGAATGTAGGTACAAATTTGTCTTTTTAAAGAAATCCTGTCACGCTGAGTGTTCCTCTCACTTCATCTCAACCAAGAGCAGAACAGCAGAGATGATTAGAGCAGTTCAGTTTTTACCTTTGGGGATGGTAGTGGTCGTCTCCGGCGCCGGCAGGATGACAGGTTCTGTGAGAGACGACACAGTCAGCCAGAAGCTTCAGGTATTTAATTAGCAGCTGCTGTTTGTGCTTCCTGAGGCTTCATAAAAACAGTTTACTACTTCACTGACTGAGTTCACACCCACACGAGTTCAATAAAAGAAAGCGAACACTAACTACTGTCAGTGAACGCACCATTAAAAACCCACTGAGAAGGTTTTTAGAGATAAGAAAATAAATAAAATAAGACTCCTCTGATGACCTTAAAGAATCAGTCTACTGTTTGTCTATATCTATCTTACTGTCAACACATCTCGTGCAACAACAAGTCAGTCTGTCTCTCAGTAGTGTCTGACTTCCTGTCTGTGTCTCTCAGCTCCAGGCTCACTGGTTCCTACTGAAGACAAAAATCTTTAAAGACACAAACATAAAGTTTCATCTGTAATTTCCTAAAACAGCTGCTCACTGACTTTGTAGGGGACGAGTTGCAGCAGCACATGAATCCATATTTAGTGCTCTAGTGGTTCCCAACCTGGAGATCCTGATCACCACTAGGGGTCGCCAAAGCTTCACATGAAGGCGCAAGGCCTTCTTGATTTGGAGGGGTGTAAGAAAACTTTGGACAGTATCTCAGCATTTCATGAAAGAAAATGAAATAGCTCACATTAGTTATTTGTTGAGAGCATAAATAGAGAGATGTTGAGCTTTTCAGATGATGATCAGTAAGTGTGTGCTCATAAATCAGCCCTTAAACCTGTCACACACTGCTGGAGACACGACAGACAGGAAGTGTGCATTCATCACTGAGACACAAAAATACTGGGAAGAAAGGGTCCAGATGAGACAATACTGAAGTTCCCCTTTAGTGTATTCTTTATAGGGATCTGGAGACGATCCTACATTCCTCCCATGACACTGACTCCGCCCCTCTGAGCTACAACAAACCATAAAATGTATTTACAGTGTGTGTAAGTGTGTATTGAGTGGTGTGTGGGCTACCATTGACTTCAGCTCCTGAGAGGGAACTCTGGCTGTCTTCTTTGGTCAACGTTTCAACGACGTCCTGGTGTCTAGACTGAGTCTTTCCTCCTCTCTGCTCCTCAAACTCCTCCGCAAAATCCATCTGTAGGTCTGCTGACCCCTGACTGGACACACAGCAGACACAATTCACTGATTCATGGAAACATTTTCCCAAAACATTACAGAGTTTTTTTTAATCTGTCCTGCTGATCTTATTCTGGATCATTCTGTTTTTAGATTTCTTTCAGTACGGGAAGCCGTTTTGGTCACAAGGAGGAGTCTAGATTCCTAGGCTCTCATCTGAGGCAAAAAAATCAAGCAGACACCATCATCACTGCCTTCTTAAGTTGATGAATCACAGAGCAGGATTACATAATAACAGCATACTTGTAGCTGAAGCAGTGACTTTACTTTGAACCAATTGAGCTCATCCCTTGTGTCTGTTTCCAGTTATACAGTCATGCTGTAATCCTCACAGACCTGTTCTCCCTGCTCAGCTTTGTTGGCCTTCAATGAATCAAACATGTAAATGTCACATTTGTGGTGACAACGCATTTTTAATATGTTTCATTTGTTCCCTCTGAGGTTGTGTGTAGATCATTAGAAAGTGTGAGTTACCCATTTTCAAATGCTAGAGCCTCTTGTGGCTCCCTCAGCTGGCTGCAGGTCTGTCTCAGTGAAGGAGGAGGATACACGTTCGTCCCCACTGAGAGGAGCACACACACACATTCAAGTTTGTTGTTGTTTAGAAACAAGAAGAAGAAGTGTCTTTACAGTTATTATCTGGACGAGAAGCTGTCAGTGTGTTCTTACGTGTGAGGGTGGAGAGGAAGACTCTGAAGAAGCGCTGGGCGTAGTCCTGCTCGTCAGGCCTCAGTCTGCCCACGTGGATCAGGTGCTGCTCCACAGGCAAACCGGCCAGCTCCTCCACCTGCGCCTGGTCGTAGCGATCGCCGACTGTCACCACAAACAGCGCCACCCCCTCACACTTGGCCTTCTGGGAGATGTAGCGCAGCCGGGCTTGGTCCTCAGAAGCCGTGCGGGTGCCCACCACAGTCAGCATCGCCCTCCTCCTCCGGGGCTGGCCGGCCTTCAGGAGCACGTCCCTCAGGGTGAACTCCAGCGTCTGTCCCAGCGCCGAGGAGCCACCCTGCTGCGTCATGTTCCGCAGCAGGTGGCTCCTCATCAGGTTGTGGTTCTGGTAGGTGACCAGTCCAAACTCCACCTTGGGCTTTCGGGTGCTGCTCTGTTGGACTACAGCCACACGGGCCTGTCTGCCGACCCTGCGGGGCTGTGGGCTCACGACCAGCTGTTGCACCACAGAGCCAAGCAGCTGCTGGGCGCCGGCGTACTCATCAGTCTGCATCTCCCTGGAGCTGTCCAACACCATCACCAGGTCCATGTTGACTTCCTGAGGAGTTGGGACGTCCTGGATGAAGGTGCACAACTCTGAACGCCTACAGGGGTCTGAAGACAGAACAATCATCATCACTGACTTGGTTATAAACGGCTCCTGATGTGACTTCACTGATCTGACTTTGAGTTAAATATTTCTGATGGTACCACAAAGTTTTTCAGGTGATCCTCGTCACCAAGTTTTCAGTGTAATCTCAAACTTCAGTAAATGTGCTGGTGAACACGCACGCACATATCTGAGAATATGACTAATGATTGATATCAAATGTGAATCCAAGCACGAGGCTCAGTGTTTACCGTAACAGATTGCACAGTCCTTGACCTTCTGCAGGTCTGCAGCCACGTCCTGTCCCATCATTGTATAGACGAAGTTTCTTGTGTCGTCGACCTGAGGCCAAACAGCAGCTGTCATTATTTATCACTCAATTCATTCTGCCAAAAAGTGAGTCTGAGTTAGTGTTGGTAAGATGACATGCAGCCTTAGAGGAGCTACATACAGCTGACATCCATCTCCAGACTTAGAGGTGCAGAAGTTCTTGTACATGCTCTCCAACATAATTATTTATTTGACAGCAACAGTGTGATTTTTTTCAAGCACGGCAGTTGTTTCTTAATGTTGAAGACAAATTTCTGACATCGGACAGAAAATGTTTTTGTGACTGATAGGAGAGACGAAATACAAACGTAACAGGAATTAATTTGTGTTTGAAGGCTGAACCAGCTCCCAAAAAACTCCCTCTGCTGAACAACATTTAAGATATCTGCTGAGAAATATAGTAAAATATTGGCACTGATGCGAATGAGGAGGTGGGGTTGTGTAAAAGGTGGGGAGCACAGGGACTTGAAACAGTTCATAGCAGCAGAATAAACATCTTCAGGGAACATTATTTTACTGAATATGAGACTCTCAGAGCCAGACTAGATGATTTCAGCCTGAACCAACATACGCGGGGTGTCAGGAATGAAAATAAGCATTGAAGTGCAACAGTTGCTTATTTTATCTCATGTACTGTGTCACATTCCCTTTTGACACCAAAATCCCCAAACCCACAAACCTGAGGTGTGGGAGCCCCTCTGTGTGGAGTTTGCATGTTCTCCCTGTGTCAGCGTGGGTTTCCTCCAGGTGCTCCAGCTTCCTCCCACAGTCCAAAGACATGCAGGTTAATTGGTGACTCTAAATTGTCCGAAGGTGTGAATGTGAGTGTGAATGGTTGTCTGTCTCTATGTCAGCGCCTGACCTCGTGTTTTCCAGGCAGTTAAAGATGCGGCGTGTGTACGGCCCCAAGAGGTCATGGGTAGGCTCTGCTGTTTGTAATATGTCTGCTGCACTGTAGTGATTTGGAGTTTAGTTGTACCGCTTGGTTGCTAAATTATTATTTCGGGTGTAAGAGTGTGTAGCTACCAGGGAGCTGTGGATATGTTGAGTTCCAATAACAATATCCGACTGAATAGATAAAAATTAAAATCATGTAATGGCACTTTAATCAAAGATGTTGCCAACCCATGTTCTAATCTAATAAAGTGACCATCTTGGGGCACAAACACACTGAGTAGTCTGATTACTGGCTCTTTCTCAACATCTGAAGTTTGAGGTGATCGATGACTCTTGATCGATACCTTGACGAACTGAAGCGACAGTGTCTAGTCTGGATGTGACTCTCTGAGGATGCTGGTTCAACAGAAATGACCTTGAGCTTCTGACCTCTGCAGATGAACCAAACCTACCTCCATCGCTCGTTCAACAGCCGGAGCGTTACGCAGAGAGATGACCACTGGGACGATGTTGAGGGCCCGGTACTCCATCATGGCGGTGACAATTTCAGAATTGTCCTGTGACGGCCCATTGGAGAAAAAGACGGCCACCTTCCTCATCATCTCTCCTGCACGAATACGTTTGAAGAGGTTATGAGCCACGAAGCGCATGGCGGCCCCCAGGTTGCGCCGCTCAGGCATTGAGTCCCAGCGGAGGTTCTTCACAGATTTGATCAGCTTTTTCTTGCGGTGGTAATCCTGGAAGCGGATCAGGTACGTGACACTGGCGTCGTAACCCACCACAGCGACACGAGCACCGTTCGGACAGTTGCTCTCAGAGATGTTGATGTCCTCCAGCAGGTTGACAAGGGCTTTTCGCTGATTGTTGAAGGCTGTCTCGGTCACGTCCTCCGACATGTCCAGACCAAACACCAGCTCGGTGGGGTAGGCTGGACATTCTTTATCTAGAGGAGTTAATGTCGAGAAAAATGGAGAATAAAATAACAAATATAACTGAAAACCCTCAAAGTGGAAAAATGTTTGTTCAGATTTAGCACGTAACAGATTTCAGAGGTTCGACAGTTTTATTCAAAGTCATAGAAAGACGGAGCAGAAGCCAGCAAGACCCGGGAAATGAGCTCATCAAGACGATTTAAAGTATTCCAAAGTAATCTTGAGTATTTAGAATACGTTACTTAGTTTGAGTAATCCAATGGAATACGATACAAATCACACTGTAGGGCCTGTGTGCAGTAATCTGTAGTGGAATACATTTTAGAAATAACCCTACCAACCAGGAACGTGAAGCATCCGTCCTTTTGCCCTCTGACTAGATAAGTGCATTTTTTTCTTTAATTTCTTTTCGTAATTTTATTTTAAGTTTTATAATTTGGCCCATGACATCAGTTCTCAATTAAAAGTGAGGAACAGTTGAACTCAGAGCAGAAAAGCGCCCCACTTCATCTCTTTTTTCGTCATCTTTTTTCCCATTGTCCAATGGGATGATTTGAGAGGCGGGGCTTCTGTGGTGGTCACAACAACAAGTTTACAGTTGGTAAACAATGGAGGAGAAGCTGGTGGTAGTGGTTGCTGGATACCCAGAGCTATACGGCCTGATGATAGACAGCAGGTTGTCAAACTGCCCCTGAGTCATCCTAAAATATGCCTGTAAACGTCCATGATGGAGGAGAAGCTCCTGGACCAACTGGTGGTACTCCCCATGATCCAGCCTCTTTTTTAGGGTCTCATGTTTTCTGAGGGTCTTCACGCTTTCTGTGTGATCAGGGCCCAACTCTCTCTTGTGTATTGGGATTCACCAATTGGTGTGAGCAGAGACGGATGCTGAATTGTTTTCTGACCTTCACATGTCTTTGTAAACCAAAGCTTTACTTGAAACAATGTTTACATCTCCCACACCACGGCTCTGATAGTTCATTTAAACACATCTGATGTGCAGCTTGGTGCTGAACAAATACGCCGCGCACAAAGACACGTTTGAGGAGATGAGGAGCTGCACGTGTGTGTTCTCTGGCATTCTTTAAGAATATTTAAAGCTTATTTAGAAGATTATTATAAGAATTTGACTATTTAAAGAAACGGATCAGAGAGCCAAGGAAAGGTCTGGAGAAGATAAAATGAGGAGAGGCAAGCAGAATGCACTTAGCCTGACTGTTGCAATTAAACATAGACCTACTTTGTAGTTTGGAGACTGGTTGGTTTACTATTTCATTTATTGAGAGAGCTGTGTTGTTCAGGCTGCTGTCAGCCCTAGAGTGGTCTCCTCTGGTCTGAATCAGGGACTCATGTTGTTCCAAAGTTGTATAATTGCCTAGAGTTGGTTTGTGTTCTCACGGCAGCTTTTACAAGAGGACCAGATCAAATGCCTTGTGTGAGAAAGCTGCTCTTGATTGGTCAGAATTTCCATGTGGGAAAAATCCAGGAAGTAAAGCAAACGTTGAAGAAGAGTACACTTGCAAGATAAATGTGACACTTTCTAATGTCACAATGGAGGGACAACTAAGGTGCACTGATTTTAATTTATTGTTGCAAACTTACCTGTTTCATTATTATGTTATTTACTGTCTTATTTTATTGTTTGTTTGTTTTGACTTCACGGAGGCGCCCCATGCTCTCTTACAGTCAGATGTCTCTGGACTCGTGGTAGGTTGACTTTGGCTAAGCTCCGCAAATATACTTTGCTTTTATGGTTAAAAGTTTGTTTTTTTGTGGCGTAAATGAGCCATGATGATGTTGGGTGGTTGGAGATGTATTTTGAGCGAGGAGCTGTGCAGGTTACTGTGTAGGTAACCTTATTAGCTTGTTGGCCGTTAGTCGAGGCTAATCCAGGTGCTGTGGCTGTTTGATTTGCAGCAAGCTTTACGTGTTTTGTTTCGTTTTGTGTCAGTGCACGTTGAGCTGCACTGTTAATGAGAGCTGGCTGTGGAGGCTGATTTTCTTGTTTTATATTCACCAGTGTCGAAATAAATGCGGGTCCAAGCCGAACAGTGACTGAGAGTGGGTCATCATTTCATCTACACAACACAAGAGTACTAACTTGTTACATGTGCACAAATGTTCTGTATGTACTGAGGCCTAAAGAGCCCTTCAGGTGTGGGCACACACACAGACACGTCTCAGCAGGGCGAGCTTTGCAAGCGCACGAAAGAATATTTTTGCACATGTGCCAAAACTATTTTAGGAAGGGGTTCCCTTTTTGCCTTGAGCTCCTGCTGCCAAAAATGTCTGTGCATGGGACTGCTCCCACCACTGTCTATGACTGCACTCTAATTCTTATAGATAATTGAAACATTCCTATATCACCGGCCTCTGCACAATATACTGTGCCTAAATACAGAAACATTATGTAACTGCCCAAAACGATCCAAAATCATCAGTTACAGGCATGAAAAAAGACGGAGGAGTGAAAGGGTGAATTCATATTTTCTTGATGATAAGGAGAGTAAATCTCACAGTTGAAGTTTTGTTCTGTACTCACCACACTGTTCTGAGAGACTGAATGGAGTTATAATACATACCAGTGCAACATTCTGTGTGGAGGAGAAAAAAAGGAAACATCATTTAATTCTGAGGTATTGCAGCAATAAAACATGTCACTACATTTTGCATGGTTGGTTTTCACATTGACAAACTATGTAGAAAAATCCTAACAACATCCTCTGTGACTCACTGTGGCAAAAATAAAACATAAGGAGATGATCAGAGCTGTTAACAAAGTTATATTCACAGTCTAGGACAGTCTAAGTGTGAAGGTAGGAGAGAGGATGGCATGCAGGAGGGGGCTGCAGGCTGGAATCAAGCCTGTGGCTGCTGTGGGACACCTGCTCTACCCACTAAGCCACCAGGTGCCCAACAAAACAGTTTTTAAAATCCTAATAATTAAATTAATGATTTACAGTATGGTATGACTCACTAAAAGGAGACTCACAAATACATGTTTCTATCTTATAAACAAATCAGCTTGTTCACAAACATGAAACACTTACGACAGTTGTCTCTGATTAACGTGACCAGCTCGCACTCCTGAAACAACAGAAAATAACGTGTGTTTAAATCAATCAATTATTTCTTTTAATGTAGGCAGGTGAAGTAAGTTTAAAGGAAAGCTTCCAGAAAAATTTCAGACCTTTTACCGCAGTAAAAGTACTGACACCACACTGTGAAAATACACCACTATGAGTAAAAGTCCTGCATTCAAAACCTTCCCGAAGTAAAAGTATGTACGTTTAATAAGCAAGAGCGTATGTTGTAAGAGTATGTGTGTTGCAGTAAAATATTTCCTGTGGGTGTTTTCCTATTTTATTTAATATCACTGCTGCATAAATGTGTATGTTGCATTTTACTGCTGTAGATGTTGTGCTCATTTTAACTCCTTTATTTCCTCCTAAGACCTGAACTTTTGTTTGGTATGCATTTTTAATTTCTTCTAGCTATTTGGGATCAGTGGGACCTGATGAGTATAAAACCTAAACATTGTCAACGATTATTAAGTCCCAATGTCCTCATACAAGACGACAATAAAGTCCCAGTGTCTTCAAACGAGCCAGTAAAGAAATAAAGTCCCAGTGTCTTCAAACGAGCCAGTAAAGAAATAAAGTCCCAGTGTCCTTAAACAAGACGATAACAAAGTCCCAATGTCCTCAAACGAGATGGCCGCCATCTTGTTTTTGCAAGGATTAGTGTATATTAGGGATGTAACGATTACCAATATTACGGTAAATCTCGGTTAATTTTTACGATTACCAATATTACGGTAAATCTCGGTTAATTTTTACACGGTAAGAATGGCCATTTATGTTTACATTAATTGCATTATCGCGGTGGATTATCAGGATATGTAATAACGGCCTCATTCAAGTCTCGCGATGCAGACGCTGCGTGAATGCGTAGCATGTGTAAACACAAAGAATGGCAGACGCTGCGTGAATGCGTAGCATGTGTAAACACAAAGAATGAAAACATGGCGGAAGGTGGTGAGAGTGACACTCAGACTTTGTGCGTTTATTTGGGGGGAAAATGTCCTGAGGTCTGGGCGTACTTTGGGTTTCTTGAGATCAGCTATGATTGAATCACTGTGATTATGGTTATTGTATGGCGAGCTAGAATCGATATAGACGGCCAGTTATGCTTTCTCGACATAAGCTCAAGGAAACAACATAAAACACTGCCGTGTTAACCTTTGACCGAGAGCATGCACTCCTTTTCTCATACAG
>NC_065511.1:41828283-41829708 GCF_006386435.1 Epinephelus moara
GCCCGGCATAAAACACGATCCGGATTGATTACATTCTTTTTGGAAATACCTAATTTTCTATTTTAGAAAACAGTATTTTAGAACAGTGGTAATAGTCTGGAAACATAAATATTTTTCCATACTTTATTTTTCATTTTCCATACTTTTTAATACCTGGAAATTGATCAAATTTATTTCCATACTTTTCCATACTTGTGTAGGAACCCTGTATGTTTGTAGCGTGGCTGTTCATCATCCACCTGTCATCTGTCAGACAAATGTAGCGCAGTAAAAATACAACAGTTACCTCTAAGATGTGGAGAAGGAGGAGAAGGAAGAAGTATCCTAAAACGATCTTAAGCACAGTATTTGACTGAACAGTTAGATTCCAACAGTGACTTACAGGCTCTCTCTCTCCAGGAGGACCTTTGGGACCCTGGATGGAGAGAAAAGAACGACATCAGTAAACTGGTATCATTATGATTATTAAAACTGTGATAATCCACTGAGGGATTTACGGTCAGACACCTTCTGACACAAGAACCAGGCAGAAGATCTGCGCTGTGTTAAAAGCTCCCAGTAGTTTTAACTGTGTAACATTTCGATCTAACAGAGATCTTCATCAGGCATTTTGAAATCACAAAACAGAACAAGCAATATTAAGACACAAACACATTCATCTTAATCCACTCTCAGGTTAAAACAATCAGAGCAGAGCTGCACGGCGCTCTCTGACACTCCTACATGGGGAACAGAACACAGGTTCATCCCAATACCTGATCTCACATCCACGTTTCCCTCACTTGCATCTCTTCCTCGTGTCTTAGCTCCGCCCTCGTAGGACACGGAGGGAGAGATGAGGAGACAGATACATAGGAGATACAGTAAAGATACAGATGCAGTTCTCTGTAGCAGAGTAGCAGTGTTTCCTCTCCGTCTAACAAACACATGAACAACAAACTGTGTATTTTATAATCTGTCCTGTGTCCTGCTCAGAGTCATACTGTGTTTATATGATTTATTCATTGCTTGCATCTGTATTCATTGATATTGTGATTGTGAGTTCATCAGTTAATAACCCAGAATATGGCTGTGGTGTCTTTGAACCCTGGAAATAATTTATTAGGCCAGATGTTTCAGGGAAAATTGAAAATCTGTAACTCATCAACCTGACGCTCAGGAATGATCAGCCTCAGTGGGAGTGAATGCTAATGATGCAATGTCAGTGATGTTAAAGTGTTTCTGACAGACAGGCTCTCTGACTATAACTGTATCAATAATAACAGCTGATGAGGGAAATAACAGATGATGAAGAGAAAACTATCTTACTATATAATGACGAAAACTCTGTGTGTGTGTCTGTTGCACGTTTTTCTCCTCACTGACTTGGTCAATCCATGTGAAATTTGGCACAGTGGTAGAGGGTCATGGGAGGATGCCAATGAA
>NC_065511.1:41830131-41844303 GCF_006386435.1 Epinephelus moara
TACATAATCACGGAAACTGTCAGTGTGTCATTCTGTCAGTCAGTCATTCTGTCTGTCCCACATTTTTCTACTCACTGACGTGGTCAATCTATGTGAAACTGCACATAGGCATTGAGGATTGGCATAGGTAGAAGGTGACAAAGCTACCAATGGGTATGGACTAGTGTCTGATAAATAAGGAAAGTCGTTTGTTTCCTTTTCTCGTTCAGATTTTTAACTCGATGAATCAGAAAACAAATAAAATATAAAACTTGTCAGTGACACACTGAGTTTAATCTCTTATCTGTCTTCACTCTGTATGAAACTCCAGTGATGTTGGGATGTATCAGATCAGTCCGATCATCAGCTGTCCAATCAATAACGGATATCCAATAAGGGGGGGTGCCAGTCGGTAAAAGACTTCCGCGAAGGCTGCACTCATGTATCCTCACTTCCCTCCCCTCTGAAAGCCTCCCCTCTCCTCTCTGCTTGACTCCTAGGAGCGTATTTAACGAATTGAGATGTCCTTCAAGATGGTGGATGTCGATCAATAGCCGGGTCAAGTGATTGAGGATAGAGGAGTCAAGGAGTTGAGAAGGGATACTGGGATGAACCCCATGTCTCCATGAAAAGAAACCAAAACAACGAAAGCAATACTATACAGGGATACACTGAATCCTACACATCAGAGGTTACATCATAGACGTGTCACAAATCATCAAACAAAAAAAAAAAAAAACAATAATCATGAAAAACTACGATATAGAAAAATACATGAAAAAAGTTGAAAAAATGAGAAATAAAAAACAGAGTAAACTGTTCGAGATGCCAGCGAGTTCAGTCTTCAGGTTAGCCCGAATTTGTGTCGGACAGGAGAACAACACAAACAAGTTCCAGACACCTTCTGACGGCCGTATAAGCAGCCTGATACTCAGATTACATTATCATTAAGCTAACACATCACTACTGATGCCTCCTGTTGCTATGAGAGTAAAGGAGGAGGTGTTTCTATTTGTTGATGACGACTGAACTAAACTCTCTAAACTCTCACCCTGTATCCTTGAGCTCCCTTGTCTCCAGGTGGGCCTGGATCTCCCGTCCTGCCTGAGTTCCCCTGGATTGATCAGACCAGAAATAAAAAAAAGTCACAGATGCAGCACAGTAGAAATAAAACAAAAAAAAGAGGAGATATTTTGTGGCTCACCCCTCGACCTTGGTTCCCTTTACGTCCTGGATATCCTATAGTTCCCTTCTGACCGTCCTCACCCTGAACACACACAAAGAAAACCGTGTCACTCATGTCTGAACCGTTTGGACTCCAACATGTTTCCTCATGTTCAAGTTTTGGCGTCAGATTTGATTTAGACTTCACTTCTTAGGAAACAGATGGACTCACCACAAGACCGGGGTAACCAGGGAAACCAGGATCTCCCTGTAAAGAGAGGGTAAACAGTAACGAACTGCACTTGTATAGCGCATTTCTAGTCTTCAAACCACTCAAAGTGCTTTTATACCACATCACATTCACCCATTCACACGCTGGAGGCCAGTTTACTGATTAGTGGACGACCTGCTGTCCCTCTGAGCCACGGCCGCTTAACAGTGATCATCTGACTGTGGGTAAAATCTTCTGATGTCAAGAGGATTTTCTGTTATAACGTCATTTAAATTCATTTAAATTTTGCACTAAATTTGGATGGAAACTGTTGATAATTTAACATATACAATGTACTCACAAGTAAGTTGTTTTATAAACTCCTTGCAGACAGTTGGGTCCACTTTTATTCAGTTAAACTTTGGCAGATTCTTGAAAAACTCAGTTGAATTTGAGTCGTGTGTTTCTTGATGATTTTCTGGAAATTCCCTTAAATTCGCACAAAGTTTTGATGGAAACTTTTCAGGCATTTCAAGTTGTTAAGGTCGGCTCTACCTTGACACCCTTGGATCCTTTAGGTCCGAATCCGTCTCTGCCGTCCTCACCCTGAAGCAGAGGACAGACAGACGGTCAGAGTCAGTAACCGAACGATGAATACACAGTTTACATTACAGTCTTTACAAACACAGCAGATGTTCAGCTCCTCACCGGCGTCCCTCTGGGTCCCTCTGATCCCGGAGCTCCCTTAACACCCGGCTCTCCTGGTTGGCCCTTTGAAAACAAAAAGAGTATTAAAGAAATCACATTTGAGGCGTTCATCTAACTGTTCAGTGAATGTCTGCTTCCTATGTTGTTCATGTTCCCCTCAGGATGAACTGTAACAGTGATCCTCTGACTTTTCACCCCATTTCAATGAGTCCAACGTGCTTTACAACCAAATACCTGCGACTGGAACTCCCATCAGCCTCAGCTGTACTCTTTGTTTACTGATAATTAGCTAATGTTAGCATGCTTGTTAATAGAAACAAACTCTTGAAAGTGACCCATCTGGCAAGCAAAATCATTGGCTTAACTACTCCCAACCAATCTGACAGCGTCACCTCATCTCTGAGCCGTAAAGCACTAGGAATCACACAGGACCCTGACCATCCACTCCACCAATACATCATTCCCCTCCCCTCCGGCCGTAGGTACAGGCTACCTCTGCGCAAAAAAGCCAAGTTCAGTAAGAGTTTCATTCCTGCTGCTATATGTGCCCTGAATAACATCTGTCTGACAATGTTTGCCGTTTGCCTGTTAACGTTTTAGCACTGACTGTAAAAAGAATTTCCTTGCAAAGGACTAAATAAACTAAACTAAACTAACACGTAAACTAAGATGCTGATCATGATTAACTTTAGACCTGCTCAACATCAACACTGCTGCGTCAGTGCAGCCTCATAGAGCTGTGAGCACGACTGCAGACTTTCAGGGCTTTATTTGAACCATCTATAGCTCAGAGTCTAAAATTCATTGTGTAAGCATATTTAGGGCACGTCCAGCTCCACTTTTGCTAGTTACATGGTGCATATTCTGGTGAAAAGTAAGGCCAAAGGAGGCAAAAAGGTTGCATTTTGTCCCTTAGTTAATCATAGGTGTGTTTTTTGGACATAACATGAATTCAACCAATCTGTGTCTCTCTCTGAAAGCCAGGTGAACCTGCACCTGATGCTGTTTACATGGCAGCAGCAAGTTGTTACATGCTGAGAGTAATGCAGTAAGTGCAGTGATGTCACTGCAGAAAATATTGTGGGGCTTTTAAACAGCTTAACTAAAAACTGTAGTTATAAACCTGACAGAGGAAACAACTGAACTTTTAGCTTCTGAAATAATTGATGAAGTTGGCCTAAACCTGACAGTGACAGTGGAGCTGCGCTGTGTGCTGGGTTCAAGATGGGCCCACAGTGTTTGTTTCAAATGTTACTTGAGTATAACTACAGAAGTATTATTACAAAATGTACTTAAAGTATCAAAAGTAAAAGTACCATGCAGAATGGGTCCCTCCACAGAGTTATATTATCATAATATTAGTATAATATTAGCTAATAAGAAACACATGTAAGAGCATTTTATAGTTGTAGTGTGTCACACACCTTCTGTCCATTAGGGCCACGGCGTCCAGCTAATCCCTTGTCTCCAGGTGATCCTTGTGGTCCCTGCAGGAGAACCAACAGCATGGTCGCATCGTTCACACAGTATCACAGTTTATCACAACTGCTGAAACAACAGTTTATGATCTGACATTAAAACAAGGACACATCAACATTCAGTACAGGTAAAAACCAAGTGGCAGCCTCCAAGGCTGAGAAATGAAGCCAACACATAAGTGCAAAAACTGCAGTTCCTCTTATGACCACTTGAGGCTGACCCCATGGAAACAATCCTTGAAGACCTCCATGTTAAAATGTCCAACTTTACAGCAGAGATAAACATGTTTAAAGCCTGATACAAAAACAGTTTTGGTCCCTGTAACCAATGTCAACATTCACGACAACTGTACAGGGGTGATTTTTTTTTTTTATAAAACTCACCTGTTCACTTTTTTTTTTTTTAAGATTATTTTTAATGGCTTTTTGCCTTTATTGACAGGACAGAAGGTGAAATGGGGAGACAGAGAGAGAGAGAGTGGGGACTGACATGCAGCAAAGGGCCGCGAGCCAGATTCGAACCCACGGCCGCTGCAGCGAGGCAATGCCTCTGTACATGGGGCACCGGCACTATCCACTACGCTACCGACGCCCCACCTGTTTACATTTTATTAAGGATAAAAGTTATACATAATTAAAGGTGAGGCCTCTTTGAGTGACAGGCCATCTGCTAGAAGTCTCCTTGGCGTCTCAGTCAGATCCACCCCTCGCTCTGCCACAGCTCCGTCCTCTCGACCAAATATGGTCACTTCTAGCTCCAAAACACCAAAATGGTGCTGAGCGTGTCCATCCCTTTATGACCACAGTGTACCCATCTTCTGATGGCTACTTCCAGCAGGATAACGCACCATGTCACAAAGCTCACATCATCTCAAACATGACAATGAGTTCACTGTACTCCAATGGCCTCCACAGTCACCAGATCTCAGTCCAATAGAGCACCTTTGGGATGTGCTGGAACGGGAGATTCTCATCATGGATGTGCAGCTGACAAATCTGCAGCAACTGTGTGATGTCATCATGTCAATATGGACCAACATCTCTGAGGAATGTTTCCAGCACCTTGTTGAATCTATGACACCAAGAATTAAAAAGGGGGTCCAACCTGGTACTAGCAGGGTGTACCTAATAAAGTGGCCAGTGAGTGTATATGTATTTTAGCATACTGAAGCTTTTAAACTGGCTACAAACATGTAAATCACTGACATGCCTTGTTTGTTATCAATGGCTAAACTTCAGACTACAACCTTGAGGTGAGTAGCTGGAGAAGCAGAATATGTTCAAATTAAATGAAGTGTACGAGCTGAGAACTGAACGTAAGTGTGTTTTAATGAGTAAATTTCACTCTGCTCATAAATAATGATACTTCTTGTGTGCAGTCAGTTCACACACTGCTGTAATCACAAACATCCAACATGAGGTCACACTGTAAAAATCCCCCAACTTGTTTAAGAAGTGAGAAACTAAAACTAAAATACAAGCAAATGTTTTGTGGTAGAAAAAAAAAAGAATCTAATGATTGCTGGCCTGAAATCCATCTCATGGAAACATGTTTACTCTCCAGCAGACCTCCTAATGATCTGTGTAATGAATGCAGTTTGTTGTTACGGTAACATTTCCACAATCACGTTTCCTGATTACACTTAAGATCTCTGTTCAGTTTTCCTGTCGGAGCTGAGTCCACATTTCATTCAGTCTAATTAGGCCCAGTCGAGTCCTGTTGTCCTGCTGCAGGTCTCAGGTCCATCTGTCAATATGTCTGATACCTGAGTGGATCCTGGTGGACTGTGCGATAGCTCTGATCACATGGTATGCCATGAACAACATACAATGTTTATATGTTTGTTATTTTCCCTCTTACCTGTGGTGCTGATAATCAGTCTAGATTGTTTTAGTGTGAGTTGTCGAGTGTTGTCGGCTGTAGGGATGTCTGCCTTCTCTCCAGTAAAATGAAAACAGATGGCACTCGGCCTGCCACGTGATCTCACACCTACTGGTCATATTTTGCTGCTTTGGCAGAAGCTGTGGTGTTACTTTAATGACGCTGGGTGCAGCCTTTTCTGTTGTATTTTTGACGTAGAAGGGGTGGATGGTGAGAAGGAGATGGAGGTTAGGTTTAGAACTTCTTGGTTATGGTTAAGAAAAGATCACCGATGTCACTGTCACAGCTGGCTTTGAGTGACACACATGCTGGTTGATTTGGTGGAAAGCCCCGTGTGTCTCACACAGATGCTAAACCATGGATGTATAAAGAGAACTAGATACAGTGTTGGAGGCGGGACCCCGTTCATTCCTATGAAAGTTGCTCAGAGGCGCATGAAGCAAAACATGTTCAACTGCTGCTTATAAAATTAACCAGATGATCAGCACTGCCTCTGCATCATTGCGAGTAGGCAGAATCCTAGTTAAGTTTCATATACCTCTTATTATCTATCTTTTTATTCTATTCTGTGCTGCTGCAACAACCAAATCTCTCCTCCGGGGATTAATAACGATCAGTGGTTTGCAGCGGTGTCTGCAGTGATGTAGGGACTGTGATGGACCGCCATGGTGAAGAGAGAACTGAGCCAGAAGGCAAAGCTTTTGATTTACTGGTCCATCTACGTCCCAACCCTCACCTATGGTCATGAGCTCTGGGTAGTGACTGAAAGAATGAGGTCACAGATACAAGCGGCTGAAATGAGTTTCCTCTGTGGGGTGTCTGGGCTCAGCCTTAGAGATAGGGGGAGGAGTCAGACATCTGGAGGGAGCTCGGAGTAGAGCCGCTGCTCCTTCTCATTGAAAGGGGTCAGTTGAAGTGGTTCAACATGTTCAACTGGTAGGAGGCCCCGGGGCAGACCCAGAACACACTGGAGGGATTATATATCTCGTCTGGCCTGGGAACGACTCGGGATCCTCCAGGAGGAGCTGGAAAGCAGCTGGGGAGAGGGACGTCTGGAGTGCTTTCCTCAGCCTGCTGCCCCTGCGACGGGGCTTCGGAAAAGCAGTTGAAAATAGATGGATGGAGGAATAAAGGTTTATCTTATTTCACATAAACATTGGAAGGGTTTTTGGTCGCTGTCCAGAGTGGTCCCAGAGAGATCTCTTCTTAAAGTCCTGTCAGTGTGAAACAACTGAATCCACAGTGCTCAATCTGTGTCACAATACACTGAAACGTTCAACCAAAGCTCATAAGAAGCTTCAGACAGATGAAGCAGGAGGATGTTGAGGTAATGCACTGACCTGAGGTCCAGGAGAACCATTGATTCCTTTTGGTCCACGTTCACCGGATCCCCCTCTGCGTCCCTGCAGAGACAACACAGACTGGTTTAGGACACTTGTGTGCTCACCTGATTCCTTACCTGACACGGGTTCTCACAACTCCCTGGGACTACTTATTCATTGGCTCTGACCCTCATATTCTTCTTCGATGAATATGGGTGGGGTAAAAAAAAAAAAGAAAAAAAAAACCAACCTCTGATTGGAGGTTAGGTTTAGGCAGGAGGAGTGAGACTGGTTAGGGTTAAGATAAGAATGTCAGGTAAGCCAATCAGAGGCAGCATAATGCTGTGTTCACACAATGAACTACGCAGCAACAGGTTACATTTCATTTTCATGAAGCTACAAATGCACTACAAACGAAAGTTGAGCTGGCCTCTACTTTTTAGCGTTCAAATGATGCGATGAAGTGTCAGCCAATCATGTTTTTAGTTAGCTGAGCTATGCTAGCTTTATGTGCATTGCAGAGCACACGGGGATGAAATGGTGCAGGCTGTTCTTACAGATTTTTTGTGTGTTTTCCTTCTAATGGCAATGGCAATATCCCATGTATATCTAAAGGCTGCGATCACCAAACTAATTCGCTGACAGCAGTAAACAAGGAAGCAGTTCTACAGAGGCAGGTTGGGGTGGTGGGTAAGTCACAAAAAACAGACTTTCGCCCAGGAGTCACGTGTTCGGATCCATGTGAACTTTGTGTCATTTTAAGGTACATCCTCACCACGTTTCTTTTCCTAAATCTAACCAAAGTAACTTTTCTTGCCTAAACTTTACCTCCATAACATTACGTTAATTACATAACTGTACGTTAAAGACGTAGCGTCATTTGTGTGGTGCAAACTCATATCATACGAACTGTTGTGCATGCATTTTTCGTATGATATCATACGAACTGTTCTATGAGAATATGTTAAATCAGGCGGCAAAATGTGATGTTAAAATGGGGATCAGACATTTATCAAAAGCATAGATATTTTTTTCACCAAATACAAACTTAAGATGGCGTTCACACGACACACAAGCCCGTCACGACATAACTAAGTTAACGAGCACTAGAGCAATGCTTCGATGGAGACTCTGGGTAATGTAGTTGGTCGTGCTGTTGACGTGTTGCTCGTGGTGGGAACACAACACAAGGCAGAGAAGGGTGGGTCATGTCTTTGCCCTCATAAGAAATAAATATCGTGCCCTGTTCTCCTCCGCAGGCAACATAACAACCTTAAAATGTGTACCTGCAATTCAAATAAAAAGACTGATTTATTTTTAGTCTGTGAAACTGCTGCAGTGCCCGCTCACCTGTCAGCGACCCTGCAAGACCTGACATCATCACCGCTCCACCACCCGTCTCCCCTGTCCCCAATACAGTGCCTAAACCTGACCCAACGTCTTCAGCGTTTACAATCATATACATAATATGTTATGAAATCATTACTGTGTATGGGAACCGACAATAAAGATAACATTTAGAATGTTTTACTGTGGCACCAGAACTCTGTGCAGCTCAGTCTGGCATATCAGTGCAACCTCAAGTTAGCCTGGAGCCCTGCTGTAGAACAATTCACTGGCCATTAAATTTCCACAGAATTCCGAGGAAAGCATTAAACTATCAGCAGGAGGATTGGACAGCATAAAGCAGCATTAGTTATTTTCATTGGCTCTTTACTTTAATGTTTTCCTTTTCTCCTCAGTCGACACAGACACACATGGTCTTGTTTTCACTGAGGAGTTCAGCTGAAATTCTGTGGAAGTCTGTCCGCCAGCCAAGGCAGCTATTTATCACATCCAAATCCATAAAATTCCCCTTTCTCTACACCAAAGCCCTGATGGACTGACTCCACAGCTCTTTGCTTTAAACCTTATTGTTGTTCTGTTCATGTGACTGTCAGAAAAACATCTGCATGTCTGGGACATGAACGGCTCTCAACATGACTCTTAAGGTAACTTGGCAACACTGACAGTTTTTCCCAGAGGCAAAGCATGGACAGCTGAAAGGGGAGTGGAGAGAGTTTTGGGTTACTATGACAACCAGCAACTGTGAGCATGTGTATATATATATATTAAAAAAAAAGAACCTAGACTTCCTGAAGAAGATGCAGTGTGAGATCTGGAAGCTGCTGATGGTCCCAGCTGTGGCTCTGGCAGCAATTATTGAGTGCAGCTGAAATTGTATCAAACGCTACAGACTCGTTCATCATTCCCATCCGTACAACTTTGCCGAATTGGTTACCAACCACGCCTCAAAGCAGGATTCAGTATCTTCTGTGGTGGTCATGACAACAAGTTTACAGTTGGTAAACAATGGAGGAGAAACTAGTGGTAGTGGTTGCTGGATACTCAGAGCTATACGGCCTGATGATAGACAGCAGGTTGTCAAACTGCCCCTGAGTCATCCTAAAATCTGCCTGTAAACGTCCATGATGGAGGAGAAGCTCCTGGACCAACTGGTGGTACTCCCCATGATCCAGCCTCTTTTTTAGGGTCTCATGTACCCACACAGATCTCTGTTTATCTGCTGACAGCCTCTCACCCTCAACCAGAGCTACAGACAGTACCCTCTGCCTCAACATGTCAGCAACTACACACTGATTACTGCAGGATAAATAAAATAAATAAACAAACGGTAGATTGATTACACAGGAAAGTTAGAATAAGTAGGTGAGTCCTTGGCTGCCTGACAAGGACAGTAGTCCAGGTAAATGGCCTCGTTGAGCTGCAACTGTAGCTCCACTAAACTGTGCACGTAATTATACTGCATGCAACAGGGAGCACAAATTCTAATTTTGTTAATTTCCCTAAACCAAAGCTTGCAGGTCAGAAACTGCACATTATTAAGTATTATGTTGTATCTTAAACAGCAGCATCATGTCTCAGCGCTGCACATGTGAGTCAGTCTCACAGGGTTTGATATTATTCCCTCAAGGTGAAGCCTGCATGAGTCGGGTTTCGAACCGTCAACCCTGCACTTCCCAAAACTCCTGATGATTTACACCATGTGCACTACCCACTATAGTATCAACCATCCTGGTCTGTGAGAGTGAAAAATTAACACTTAAAAAGGAAAGAGAGATCAGGAGGAGAGAAGACCTGGCGACAGCTGTTCACTCACCTGTGGACCAGCAGCACCTGGGCTGCCAGGAAGTCCTGGGTCACCTGGATCTCCTGGTAAACTCTGCAAACACACACACACAGTTCAAAAAGAGTATTTCAGTGTGTAATAGATACATAAACCTTTACCTCAATAACTGAAGGTTGTTGAGTTCCTCTCCTACCTTCTCACCCGGAGAGCCTCTTCTTCCATCTGGACCCTGCACAGCACAAACAGCATGTTTAATACACACAGTCTTATTCACTGTAAGATAGGGTGGTGTCTATTTACAAAAAAAACCTTGCAGAGCTACTGGTGACAGAAGTCATTGTAGCATGTGTGTCACTGTGCAGCCGACCATGCTGTGTTTCTGAAGTGCAGTTAGTCTACTTAGACAAGTCCTGCTGGGTTTGAATAAGGCCCACAGAATAATGGATATAAATAAAAGGAAATAACCACTCTCCTTGCTGGAGTACCTGATGATGGGTCGCCATCAGTGGGCTGAACAGAGATGATGTGTTGAAAAGACCCTTTTAGTAACTATGGTTAAATGTGATAAGACCAAAGGACTGGACGGAGGCCATCATCAAAAATGCTCACATGTGCAGCGCACACTTCATATCAGGTTAGGGAAAAAGTATTTCCTGTTGTAGGGATGAATGAGGTTATGTGTATTAAGGGTTATCATGTCCACCTCATCAGAAACTGGGGAGGGATTAAGAGGAAGATTGGATTTCTCTGCAACGCTAACTTTTTAGCACATTAGTTTAGGTTTAAGTTGGGAAAACAGTTTAATGGTCTAACTCAACAATTCAGTGCGATGCAGCTCCCCGTCTTCTCTCGTATTCAACAAGCATCTTCAAACATGTTTAATGTGTTAAAAAAATAACTGACCTTGCTTTACGCAAATTATAGTGGTATAGTATATGCTAGTATAAAATAGAAAAACGTACTTGGCCGCATTTCCCAGATCACTCTTAGCTTAAGACGATCTTTCACTAAGAAGGAGTTGTAAGATCGAGCTGACCCACTCTTAACAGTCTTCTTAGCCACCAAACGCTCACAGATCCAGCCGCGGCAGGCAAATTAATATTACACTAAGCAAGGAGATATTAAAACAGTGCGCAGCCTATATATTTTTATCTATTTTATACTTCAGATTTATATTGTTTAGCATTAATTGGTGACAGAAAAGAACAAATTTCATTCTGCAGGGAAATGCATGTCCTTGCTGTGCATATGACAATAAACACTTTGAATCTTGAATCTATATATTTTATGAAGACCCTGTGTGCGCTCAGAGCTGTGGCACAAGTTACACACCGAAATCTGGCAGAAGATAAATAATAATAAGACGAAAGATAAGTATGAGGAATAACAAGGAATAACAAAATAAAATGAATCATCATGACGATCATTTATCATAATTTGTCCGCACATATCCCACATGTGACAGAAACACATCCACCCTCCAAACCTGCAACATTTCACAGACATCAGGCAACTGACAGGTGTAATTGAGCTCAGCTGGAACCTCATCAAGGGACGCTCCACCCGCTACTCTACATAAAGGCATTGCCACATCACACATGTGTGAGATACCATGGCTGCTTTACAGCATATTCTCGCTGCTAACCAACAGTTTCGCCGTGTGCGAAGCCAAACCGTATATGTAAATGCATCTGTGCATCAGCACTTCAGCCCACTGGACGTGCTGTCAGACCGGGCTGTCAAAAAGAAGTACCGGCTGAGATACAACGCCTCATCAACTGGTGTCTCCACACATCCGGTGCAGTGCCTGGCTGCGCTGCGTTTTTACGCAGTGGGGAGCTTCCTGGAGGTGGTGGGAGACGGCACTGGCCTCAGCAAGGCGTCTGTGTTTTTGTTTAAATATAATACCTTTCCTCATGATTCTCTTCCCAAGACTACTTCTTATTTAGTTGTAGTCTTGTTTTCATCATGACAATAGGTCATTAACAAATATTTATCGTCTTAGTTTTTCATTAGAATTAGTAGAGCACACTTACACACGAGCAGCAGGGAATTAGTGCGTTAGGTAGCAGCGCTGTGTGTGACTTATGCACTGATTAAGTGGTGGGTGATCGATGTGCCTGACATCAACTGATTTAGTTTCAGCACCGCGGTAGTGGCCAGCTCCTGTTAAGAGCTGTTACACCCGCAAACGTAATAACAGCCCACAAACGTAATAAACCACAAACGTAATACAAATCTGCAGCTTTGAATGTAATAATCCCGCAAATGTAATAAATTTCCCACAAACGTAATAGCAGCTGCCTACTACAAACGTAACACACAATTTTCCGCAAATGTAATAACTATTACATTTGCAGGAAATTATTACATATGTGGGAAGGTGAAAATCTAAACTGTAATAACTTCCCACAAATGTAATATGAGACTGAATAATGATCTTTGTGGTTGTTGTTGTTTGTTTGTTTACTTATACACCTGCCAATAGTGATGCGTGTGTTGACAAGCAACCCGCAGGTCGGGTGGGGCGGGTCAGAAAGTGACAGAGCAGCGTTCTGAGTAAGTTAGAAATAACTTACAGAAACACACACACACACACACACACACACACACACACTGGTCATTCCTTGTCAGTTCACAGAATTACTCTGTGGCAGCAAATATGTCGTTTAATTGGATTTATTTTATTTTCTTCTGCCTCTTGTTAATACGGATTTCTCTGCAGCATCTGGCCTACAGTACCTGTTCAGCACCTCGGACAGCGGCGCTGCGGGATGGGTTGGCTCTCATAGGGGGTCAGGTGCAGGTTGTAAGGTTTTAAAAACCATGGTTTACAATAACTTAATCCTCCTCCACTCAAAACTGTGTTTTCTTCTTGTTCTTACAGATGAATGTTTGAGCCTCACTGTGCAGAATGATGTATGTGCAGAGCTTGACACTCGAAGGCTGTTTTCACATTTATCTGATGAAAATGCTCATATGATTTTAAGGGCTAGAGCTACGAGCCTATGTTGGTGGCTTATGTAGCCTATGTTTGAACCATTTAATTAAAATGTGTCTGCATATCAAAAGCCAAAAACTTGAATATGTCGTTCATTCTTTGAAGTAATGAAAACATTTTTCAAGATTTAATACTGGTCTGTGTACTTTTTGATAGTAACATGGACCAAGACAGCTCTGTTTGTGGGCGTACATGTGTGTTCGAGTTATATTATTGTATGTGTGATTTTGTATATGTGTGTATATGGGGAAGAAATAATTAAAAGAAAAATAATAATAATAGTAATAATAATATTGATTAAAATAATTGATTATCATCACAATTAAGTTCACAATCTTTTTTTTTATGAAAATAAATGATAATTTAATCATTAAAGATTCCTTCAAGACATGTTCTAACGTATATAAATGTTTCTCTTTGAATAATAATGAATGTTAGTTTTTCCACAAAAAATTCAATTATCTTGTTAAAATCCTTAAAATGACATCTACACCTTCTCCCTCATTAAAAATGCTAGAATCTATCAATATGACAATTGTATTCTTCATCCCAAAGGTTTCACTGTTAAGTCCATTCTCAGTGTATGTGCACTGGAGGCTTCAAGTTTCCACATCACACTTGTGTAAGTTGAACATTGGACCATGACTGGCTTCTAACATATTTGTGATGTCACAAATCATGCTTCTAACCCTTCCAAAGAATGAACGACATATTCAAGTTTTTGGCTTTTGATATGCAGACATATTTTAATTAAATGGTTCAAACATAGGCTACATAAGCCACCAACATAGGCTCGTAGCCCTAGCCCTTAAAGGGATAGTTCGGGTTTTTGGACATGAAGTTGTGTGAAACGCTGACCATCTGTAGCTCTNGATGTCACAAATCATGCTTCTAACCCTTCCAAAGAATGAACGACATATTCAAGTTTTTGGCTTTTGATATGCAGACATATTTTAATTAAATGGTTCAAACATAGGCTACATAAGCCACCAACATAGGCTCGTAGCCCTAGCCCTTAAAGGGATAGTTCGGGTTTTTGGACATGAAGTTGTGTGAAACGCTGACCATCTGTAGCTCTGATGTGACGGTGTCATACTCTCAACNGTGTCACTACTGTCAACGAGCCTCCTGCTCTGAGAAATGGCCCGTAGCTTACCGGAGAAAAGTAGTTCTGAAGATATGAGGGGGACACGTAACCAAAAGGTTTTAAGCTACAAAAAAGTATGCATGTGTTTTGTTAGACTATTTCAATAATTTTAAAACATCCCCGCATTACGTCAGACCTTGCTATCAATTG
>NC_065511.1:41846139-41881560 GCF_006386435.1 Epinephelus moara
GTAATAATTTCCTGCAAATGTAATAGTTACTACATTTGCGGAAAATTGTGTGTTACGTTTGTAGTAGGCAGCTGCTATTACGTTTGTGGGAAATTTATTACATTTGCGGGATTATTACATTCAAAGCTGCAGATTTGTATTACGTTTGTGGTTTATTACGTTTGTGGTTTATTACGTTTGCGGGTGTAACAAGAGCTTCCTAAAGAGCGATCGTAAGAGCGATCCCAAGAAGGGCATTAAGAACACATCTGGGAAACACTCTTATCTTAGCGACCCTTCTTAACAAAGACGTTCTTAACTGTGCTCTGAAGTCTTAAGATCGCTCTTAACTGGGAAACGCGGCCCTTATCGTTCAGTAAATACATTCTGTTTCTATCTGCCACTGGTCATGACCACTACATATGTACATTATCATGTGTATGAGATTACATAGAGATACATATGTATACATATACGTATGTATGAATGAGATAATGTACTGTAGATGTGTATAAACAAAAGGTCAGACATCTCACCGGGTCTCCGACTTCTCCGTCACCACCTGGCAGCCCGTCTGGTCCAGACAAACCCTGTTGATTCAAACATTATCATTAACTGTGATAAATGATGAATACATTTACTTTAAATAAATATGAATATACTTCCAATCCTGCACATTTGTCGACTATCAGAGCTGATCGTATTTCTCGAAAGTACATTTCGATCAAGCCCAAGTTAAAATATATAATCAGCACAATATACCTGAGGTAAAAGTGTGTGTTGCAGTAAACTGTTTGATGCTGTCAGTGTTTTTCTCTCTGAATATTCCTGCTGCATTAATGTGTCATTTTCCTGCTGTAGATGTTTCAGGTTGAGCTCATTTTAACTCCTTTATATCCTGTTGGGTTGTTTAATCTACAGCAATGCATCATGGTCTATAAGATCATCATATGTTTGAAGCGTGGCTGTCCTGTGAGAACCACGTATCTCTAAACAGTCAGAAAAACAGCCTGTTTTCAGTTTTGTGACGACGACTCTTCAGCTAAATGAGGCTTGGATTATACTGCATGAGTTGTGTAAAGTTTGTAAATGAATGTTTTGATATAGGTTTAAAATGCAGTCTTCAGTTCATCAACAATGTTCGCTTTTTTGGATTCTCAGTTCACTGTGTGGTAGTAAAGCATTTCATACCAGCCTCTATCAGCTGCAAGTCTGAAGCTCTCTGATTGGATGTGGTAAACATGTGCCCTGGATTTCTTTAGTGAATTAAACATGCTCATTTGTCGCTGTATGATCTGCAGTAAAGGACCTATTATCACAGCTCTGTCTCTGATTGGATGTTTCTTACTGAGGTGTATTGGGCGACTTGAGGATGACATCATAAAATCAACACAGATCCAGTGTGTGGTGATTCTTACCGGCAAACCTGGGTTCCCAGGCTCTCCTTTAGGTCCTGGCTTGTTGTTATCAGCTCCCCGTTCACCCTGTCAGAGAACACACAGAGAGCCACAGTCTTAACTCTGATAGTTGTTTAAGATAAACTCAACTGTGTTTAGTTTCCTGAAGTGGATTCTCCAGCTGCGATCCAGCTGCACGGCTCTGTGACAGGAGGCAGGGACGATATTAGATTACATTTTCATTGATATTAGAGCCATTAAATGATGACCTTTTATAAACAAGATGTCATGTGATAGCAGAGAAGATGGATGGGAGCAAATTTGTCGATGTATGACTGATAGGGAGCGCTCCGACTGAAACTAAATTTGGAAGGAGGTTGCGTGTTTGTCTGCTGGCTAACGCTGCAACAGAGCTTGGCTGAGCTCTTAGACTTTGCTTTTCCATTAAGGGTTTGTTGATAAGACATGTCAGATGTGGGTTTTTTATGAACCCATTACACTCTGGTTTTTAAACACTGAGAGTCTCTGTCTCAGCAGTTCCTTATATGCAGACCTGGCCTGTGGGAGCTTTGCTGAAGCAGGGAGGCTCTCAGATTCTGTGATAAAGAAAGAGACTGATTTTACTCTGAAGCCACAAGTCAGACATTTCCACACCCTTCACATATTTCCCTCGCTGCTGCTTAGCCATTAATCTGTTGTTTCAAACAAGCTAACACCACTACAGCTTCTTTCTGCAGGCTCATCTGCATCTGCATCTAACAGGGTGGATTATACAGCAGCAACACGTGGAACACAGTCAGATGTACATTTGTAGTATTAACTGTTATAATTAAACAAAATTTGTTCAGTTGTTATCACCTGACACGCTCAGGCCTCCTTAGTCCTGTGTGGAACGTTTGATACTCTGGGTGTCAAATATCAAGGATCCTTCCTCGCTAATGTTGTAAAGTTATACCAGATGTATCAGTATTTTCAGAGTCACGTGACTTTTATGGAGAATATATTTCTGAATCATACTTAAGAGTAAGTGAAGTAATGAAGTAAAGACAACGGCTAAAAAAAAGGTATAAATGATAATTTACAGTGTGAACACAGACTCACACAGAGAATCACTCTGTGACTCCAAAGTGTTCCATATTTTATGAGTCACGTAGGAAAGAAGCAAGCACTCTCAAAATAAATCCCCTCGAAAGGTGCACGGGCAGAAACAGCAAAAAAGAGAACAATGCCAGCACCCACAAATGTCCTTCAGGTACTGCCACCCAGGTTGGTTTATTAAATTTTCCAAAAGGACATTTGTGAGTGCTGGCATTGTTCCCATATTTTATGAGTGTAAGATCGGATCTGATCTAATGAGCCGCGCTGCTGTCGGGTAGATTGTTGGTTTGTTATTTTATTTATTCAGAGAACAGTTTTTTTCGGTATGATCTGCTCATTACCGTGCACAAATGTTCTGTGTATATTTAGGCCTCAAGAAACCATCTGGTAGGGCGCACTTTGCACGCACACACTTTTATATTTACTTCACTTTTATTTCCTTAGCACCAACACTCGCAGACATGTGTCAAAATTTTGTGTGACAAAAATGTCTCACATTTACCAACAAAGATTACCGCCAAAGACCGAGCAAGACGATTCCGTAATGTTCTGCACTAAAGCTCCCGACTCCAGGATGATGAGCTGCTGTTTGTGTATGTTAAATGTGTGTGTGTAGCAGCTGCCGGGTGTATACAGTAAAGGTATTTAGACACTTCACATGGAAGCTATACAGAAATGTCTCTGCTTATTACTGTGCACAAATGTTTAGTATGTATTTAAGTCTCAAGAAACCATCTGGTGCTGCAGACAGAAACCTCCCGACACTTTGCATGTGCACATTTTTTGGACTTGTGGAAGGGATGCTTTTTTTTCTCTACTTGAGCACCTTCCCTGCAAATTGTCTGTGCACGGCACTGACTGTAAATGTTGGCTTTTAAATTGTAAATTGGCTTTTTTTTATTGCAGATGAAAACATGCAGAAATTGTTCCAGATAAACGTCTCCTCAAAACGTTAAATTGATTCACCTGCTCTGGAGAGAAATTTAAAAGAAAAACAAAACCAGATAATGTTGGGACTCACCGGATCTCCTCTCAGTCCTCGCTCTCCTTTCTGCCCCTTCTCCCCTCTGATTCCTGTGATACCCTGAGGACAAAAATTCAACCTGTCAATCAACCAGTTGGAGGTCAGAGATCAACGCCTCTGAGCTGATCAGTGTGGATTAATAAGGAGGTATTCCACTGAACTACAGCAGGACACATAATTAAAATATATGTAGACATAACAAAAGTTTCTGCAATAACAAGAAAGACGTAAACAAATAATGTAAATTATTCAAACTAATAATACAGTTTACGACAGGTAATTATAATGCCAGAATAAAACGTCCTTTATTTTAATTATTTCTATGAATATGTCACATATTTAATCATAAATTAAAGGTCATTCATTCTGTCCTATTAATGTTTGAATTGTGGGGAGATTATCGTCTTCATATTCATCAAACGTCCAGTCGGACTCAATTTATTACGAAGTACCTCCACGCATGGAAATGAAAATAAATATTCTGGTGTCTTTTACTGGGTTTCCTGGATCTCCTTTCTCTCCTCGAGCTCCATCGAGTCCCGTCAGTCCCTGCAGACACAGAACCAGAAGCAGCTCAGTACCGACAGACTCATCACCAACCACAAACCACATGTTTTGTGCACTTTTGTTTTGTGCTGGGAAACACTTTGACGTGTTGGATAAAAACACCCAGGTTTGGTACCACAAACTGGTGGAAACACAACAAACGGTTGCCAAAAGACAACCAGTGTTGTCATTCGTTGGTTTCAAAAGTGGTCTGCAGCTTGGCAGCAAGTGGCAACCTCCAGGACTGAAAAATGGAGCCAATGCAGAAGTGCCACTAGTAGAACCCCAAAATAGGACCCCAAGTACAGGTATAATACATTAGAACAGTAGTTCCCAACTGGTCCATCCACAGGCTCCAGATTTCTCCTTAGTCAGTAGCTCAAGGTCCACACAGATTAATACATTCAGCGCCATTCTTGTGTCGAGCTAGTTTGCTGTCTCTGTCAAGTAGCTGTCTGTTAGTCACTCACTCTACAGCAGGAAACAGCACTTCAAAATAAAAGCTCTGTGCCAGAAATTCACTGTACTTAAAAACAAAGTGTGTGTTTGCGAGTCACTTGTGGTCCATTCAGAATGCACCTACGACCCACTTTTGGACCGGTTGGGAACCACTGCTTTACAATATCCTCTAAAAAAGGATTTTATTAAAAAAATTGGCCGTAAAAACTCAGACAGAGATACCAAATGTGTTGGACAGGTGTTCACAGGCCTTCAAATAATAACTCTATTTTACCCAGACTATAACACTGGAAAAATCTGAGACTTTGCTTTTGGCCTTGAAAAAGAACCATTAAAGGCGCTGTATATAAGAATGTGGCCGAAACGGTTACTGCACTCAAGTTCAAAATACTGCCGCAAGTCGTGTCCGCCCCCCCCCTCCCCTACAGATTCGAGGTTGTTGGACAGCGGCACGCTGGAGACTGATCCTCCCGTGGCAGGGCCGTGTCGCCGCGTCCGTGATCTTCGGTTTTCCAGCGGACCGTTCGAGCAAGTCCGGCTTCTCTGCTGCTAACGCTGCTGCCGGGATACAGCTGAGGAGGAGCCGGCTGCTAATGCTATGTACCGGGACACTGCTAATGCTGCTTGCCGTGCTGCTGTAGCTCAGTCGTAACTGTAACTGATGCTGAGACTCTACTGACTGCGTGACTGGTAGACGGCGGTGGGTGGCGCAACAGGCCAAAACACAAATTCAAAACATAAACATGATTTGCAGACTGTAAAAAATTTTTTTAAATGCGAATATTCTGGCTGTACTATTGTTGTCGGTGAGATCAGTATGTTATATGAACATTATTCCTTAGTCTCTGTGACATGTTAGGAGGATTTTACGACTATTTGCTTTAGATTTCTTACATATAGCTCCTTTAAATCCATGAAGGTAAATTTTAATATATGATCCAGAGGGGATTAGGACCAATAAAAACTATGAAACATTACTATTGTAATTTCTCCTGGGTTGGGCTCATTTCTTTTAATTAGATTGACAGGACTAATGAGACTTTGGGCTAGTGATGTGACGTTCGCAAACGAGCCGAGTCTTTGAACCGGCTCTTTAGAGTGAATGAGCCAGGAAAAACCTTTCCATAACAATGTGACTGAGGTGTTATTTAATCATCTTGTCTCCTCGTGATCTAACGGTGAGAGAGGTGTGTGTGGAGCCAGCAGTCCACTGGAACAACAAACAAACTTCACTGTAGCTCCTTATTGCACTAAACTCAAGGACTGATTCAATAATTTAGCATTACGCTGCTTCAGTTATTTATTTGTATTTAAGCTGATTTGTGTAAAATACTTAAGTTCCAAATTCATCAAGATGAAGGCGTTATACTTATGAGGTCAAAGTGTTTCCCCTGTGCAGAAAGACAGGCTGTTTGCATGTTGCACAAAATATCTGGACCACTTGAGAAATTCAGTCCTAGCTTAGAGAAAAGTGTCGAATGCAACAACTTCTGTTCAGTGAATCGTACAAATCTGTTGGTGTGAGCGGTGCTCGCATGAGCCGTGTTTTTTTAAAGCTTCCCAGATGATTAGAATATTAGAATTCATTAAAAACAGATTTAAACTATTACATTTGCGAAAAAGAATAATATCACATAAAGCTTTGGTTTATCTGATGACCTTCTTTAAACTGTGCATTAGATGGGTCAATGCTGACATTCGTACCTGCTCTCCGTTGATTCCCTCCACTCCGTCCTCTCCGTCTTCGCCCTGCAGCGAGAATCAGCCGTCACATATCACTGCTTTCCTCTGTTAACAAGACTCAACTGAAATATTTGTTTAGAAGTGTTTGTCCAAACATTCTTCAGTAGATGCACTTTTACATCTTCACTTCATTGACCGCTGACTTTACATTCCAGCAGCCCTGAGTCACTCACCCTGTCGCCTGAACCTCCTCGGAAGCCCTGCAGATACAAACAACATGGTTTAAACACATCAGCAACATCTGCTCTTTTGTCGTCCATCATCACTCTAATGACAATTTTAAGCCCGGTCTCATCGGAAACTTGTAAATATTTGTGTGGAATTAAATGCCACCTTTTTTGGGCTGATATGTACAAAGCCCTGAACTGTGGCTAAACCGGGCGGCTGGTTCTTCACCGGGAAGAAAGTGAGAACGTGAGTGTGTCCTAATATACTCAGATTACTTTATATATCTACATTTTCACACCCAGGAACAAACGATGAAGTTGAAAGACAGTCATCACTTCTTGGAGAATATGACACGAAAACCAAAATGAGAATATGTTGCATTAATATCACATAATATGATCTCATAACCTTCTGTCCTCTGGGTCCAGGACAGCCCTCGATGCCCGGAGGTCCACTTGGTCCAGGAGGCCCTCGTTCACCCTGCAACAAGCAAACACAGTGAGCAGTGACACAGCAGATGACACTGAAGGCACCAACAGGTCCATGTTTCATATGACAAAGCTCAGATATACTCGCTGTCTGTTCAGCAGATTAGAAACAATCCATGATCATCAAAAACCTAAGCAAAAAAACACACTAGATATCACTTAGCACAGCTTAGTTCTGCCGGCTGGTCTGTCAGTTAGTTTGCCTGGTACCTCAACGACGTGTTAACAAATGGTAAAGACATTTAATGGAAAGTAAGCAGCTGATTATAGTCCTTCAACCAAATGATACCTAGATTTTTAAAAGGAACACATCGTGATAAACTGATTTTAAACATGTCTAAAAACGGGTGTTGTTTCCAGCTGCACGAAGCTGAGTTCTCTCACCCCTCCCCCTCCTGGTTTCAATCCCATCCTGACCAAAGTTGAACAAACTGCACAAAGAAGCACTCACGATAATCTCCTTCCATATTTTATGTTTCAAGTCCAAAAGCTGTTGTGTTTTCAGCTTCATGAGGCTTCAAGTTTTTTCACCATCTTCCTCCTAGTTTCATCCAGTCTGTGTAAAAGGTACAATTCTGCAACTGGACCTTTCATACAGCGGGCAGCATAGTGGTGTGACAGTCCTGCCTTGAACTGGTGGTGTAAAAGGGGCAATAAACGACGTGATAGGAGGAGAACGCACTGGCCTGACTGCAATCATTCATGTGGCAAAGTTTAATGTTGCCTTTGCACCAAGAACACACAGGGCTGAACAACAGAGGGAGAGGGAAGAAGACGGCGAGCTACAGGTTCTGACTGACGAGGTTCAGAGGCATTCCTCTAAATTTCATGTGAGGAATTTAAACATGACAGAGAGAGACTGTAGTTGGACCAGTCCCAGGTGCCACACCCTTATAAGTGCAGTAACGTTACCACCAGCTCTCTGCAGACACTGATACCTTTACTGTTACTGTTTGTGACTTTTATGAATTCATTATGCTTTGTGAAATCTGGACTAAATTTTGGCAGCATGGTGGTGCAGTGGTTAGCACTGTCGCCTCACAGCAAGAAAGTTCCTGGTTCAAAGCGGGTGCTCCGGCTTCCTCCCACAGTCCAAAGACATGCAGGTTAATTGGTGACTCTAAATTGGTGTGAATGTGAGTGTGAATGGTTGTCTGTCTCTATGTGTCAGCCCTGTGATAGTCTGGTGACCTGTCCAGGGTGAACCCTGCCTCTCGCCCAGTGTCAGCTGGGACAGACTCCAGCACACCTATGACCCTCAAGAGGATAAATGGCTACATGAATATACTAAATATTGCTGCCTTGTTAATGCACTGTATTGTGTCATGTATTCGGACATACCTATTGTTGCTGTTGTGGTTTGATATCCTGCTTGTGTTGGATGCTGCTTTTTGACCCTGTCTTAGCTCGGTCTCACTTGCAAACAAGATTTTAATCTCAAAGTGATCACTTGTTTTCGCTGTGAGGCTCATTTGCGGAGAAAAGCGAGGCAATTTAGCACCAAATGTTTGCACATGACCTTATCTGAATATGTGCAAATGGCACGGGAGAGCAAAAGACGCTGTTTGACTGGCGTCATCTCACCCTTTGTGCTTTGAAATCCACACAGTTCCTTTTGTCCATTTGTGGAGGTTTAGCGATGGCAAAAGACGCCCAATCATTTTGTGATTCTGTAGATAAACTGCATAAAGAACCACTTACAACAGTTTTCTTCCTCTCTTTACATTTCAATGCATCCTAAAACTGTCCAGCTGCAGAACTTCACCCTTTGTTGACCCCTCCTCCTCCTATTCTCATCCCATCCTGACCAAAGTTGGTATAAAATGACGGAGTAAATGTATAAACACTGTGTGGATAAACTGAACTATGAAGCACTTACAGCGACTCCTTCCTCTCCTGGGAAGCCCGACTGGCCCTTCTGTCCAGGCCCACCCTGTTTATAAAATCACACACAACAAGATCAGTGGCAGAAACGTTAACAGAAACTCTCAAATGTCAAAAACTAAAAAGTAAAGCCGCCAACTTGACCACATGAATTTAGATTCAACTTTACTGTCACAGCACAGAGCACAAACACTGAGACACTGAAACACAGTTTAACATCTGCCCAGAAGTGCAGTAAAGTTCAGAGGAATGTAAACAGTCACAGAGAGAATAAACAGTTTTATATAGAATATATATAGGATGACTGCATCTGAAGAACCTACAGCTGGCTGACCTCCGGTACTGTTACTTCTTTTATTTATTTTTTTGCACACACATAAAACTGCATTAAATCCAAATCGTAAAAAAAAGAAAGAGGCATTTAAGTCCTGTTTCTGCATGTTACCAACTCGGCCCGACTCGGGGCAGGACGGACAGCTTTACAGTAATTTCCAAGGGAGCGGTGCCGCTAGCTAATGTTGGCCCCCACCAGACATGGGTGACATGCAGTGCAGTAAACTGAAGAGTGGCAAAGTTAACCCACCAGCCTAAATTATTCTCTGCTGTCAACCGATTAACGAGTACATGTTGACATCTCTAATCTTTACACTTATTTTCTTTTAAATCAAATTTTTCATGCATGAACAGAAATGTTTTCAATGTGTATCTCACATGTTGTAACGGCCATAAATAAACTGAGCATCTGTCAATAAAACTAATCTGTAAAAAAAAAGAGCCAGACTTTTTTGCCTATTTTCCCAAATCACTGAAGAGTCCGCTTCCTCTCAGCCTGCTTATTGCTTTAGACACTAATTTTCCCAAATATTCTGACATCATGTATAAAGTCAAAGGTGTGTGTACTCCAGTCACCTTTAGTCCCGGTTTTCCTGGAAAGCCACGCATGCCTTCATGACCTGTACATTTGCAAGTGACGTTGCAGCATATCCTATTTGCCACCGCGTCCTGCAGAGAGACAGAGAGCAGAGGAGAAAACAGTCAACAGAAAATAATTCACATTTCCTGATTTCACCTGATGGAAAAACACACCGTCAAACAACTCCACAGTGTGTTCTTTGTATCTGATGTGATGTGATGTTTGCTCTTTCTTTCCCTCTGCTGTTCTCATGTCTCTCTTAAAAAAGAATTCTTAATCTCAGTAGGATTACATGATTAAATACAGGTTACATATATTTCAGACTCATGCAGATCTCTGTCCAATCAGAGCAGAATAAGTAAACACAGAGTTAAAAATATAGAACGGGAGGGCGTCACATCCTCTGACAGTCACACAATCCAACAGTCTGACCTGATGCAGTGATGAGCCAGGTGTGTGGAGGTGTGGTCATTTTTTATTACTCACAAAACTACTTGTGTCATTTGGTTTTTTTTTAGAACAGCTGAGTGCAACACTGTGAATGTCTTCAAGAAAAGACTGTCCAGAAGTGTGGGACATTTTTTCTGGATTTATACGATTCATGAGGAACTGCAAAGACACAGAGCTGTTCAGGGAGGATGTGACGGCAGACTTTTCACCCTTTTTTTTTAATTAGGGGATGCAGGCACAAAATGGGTGAAATACATGGCGGGGAAAACATGTGGGAGACAGGACAGGTGTTAAAAACAAGTGACACAAAAGACAAACAGGCTTATTGAAGGCGCTGAATGGCATTTTATGAATTGAGTTGGAACCTATGGTCTGAACAAGAGAAACAGGCGTGAGGGGAGGAGTCCAGAGTATTAATAGATGATGCACAATGAAGTTAGAAAATGAAAAGAGATGGAAAAATAACTTACTAAATCACTAAATAAATAAATACAATTAAAAAATGAAATAAAACTTTAACAAAAGTTAAAATAAATAAATAGATAATAAATCAATAAATATAAAAAAACTAAACAAAAAGTAAAAAATAAATAAATGAGTTAACAAATAAATAAATTATTTTAAAAAATTAAATAAAATAATTAAAATTTTAAAAATTAAATAATTAAAAAAATATTTTTAACAAAAGTTAAAATAGATAAATAAACAAACAGACTTTTCACCCTGACTTCCTTTTTTTTTTTACACAACTGAAACCTTATTGTTTTTGTGTGAACTTATTACTGATTACTTATTACTTGCCTGACCAGCCTTTCTGCCAAATTGAATTTTTTGAAAAACACATTTTTACATTTCCGAAACAGTAGGTCTGATTTATACCAACATGATTTTTGGATCATCAGCAGACCTAGCTTCTCAAAAGTCATTAAAAGCTTGTTGGAAGTTCATCAGGTTTTGATGATATTGACCTTTACAAAGTGCGTGGCTCAGCACATAAATAGACCTAACTGTCAAAAATGGGCGTGGCATAACACAAATCAGACTATGAAAAAAATATTTATTAATATTTATTTTGAAATTGCTCAATAGGGGGCACCACCAGTTCCAAACAACTGCACTGCCTTTTGCAAATATTTGGCCATAGATAAATCAGACTGTTTGTACAGACATCACCAAACTTGGTGGATATTTGAACACTAACTCTAACTGAAGCATGTCCCCAAAAATCTTTCTGCAACTGACCAATAGGAAGTGACAGCGTTGCCAACAAAGCATATGGCCAAGCACAGATTTGGACCTAAATAAATGAGCATTCATCCGATCATCATAAAACCTGTTGGTAATTTTTAATGTAGGTTCGTAAACTGTCAAAGGTCTGTGCTGCCCGTGCTGGCTTGAACCCATGAATCACTGCCTTTGGCTGTATTTTTTTATTTCAGTTAAGTGAAATTATTAATCCACACCTAGTTTTAGTTTAGTTTTAGTTAACTATAACAACCTTAATTCAGGACAGGTAGAAACATTTTGGCTTCCTATGTGGTCAGACAACACATCATACGAGCTAGTTCCTTGAAGCAGACTGTGGTTGGGAATGACATGACGGACTTACGATCTGATTGAGGATGGTGCTGCCGACGCTTGGCATACCAATGCTGAGAGGAAGGTTGTAGCCGAATCCTCGGCCATACTCCAACATCTGCAGCTGGGCGGGGTCATGCGCGCCCTCTAGAGCCACAGTCAGCAAAGCGCTGACCCCTGCAGACGACGAACAAATCAGCAGATTGTAGGTTTACTGTCTTAGAGGAGTTACCCACAATATCAAAGACTCATATGGGAACATGTCCTCCTTCATCTATTAATATTTTGAAGGGTTTAAGTAAATGACGCAATAATGACTTGAGTAACATGCATGAGAAAGACAGGAGGGGATGTAGGAGCGGGAAAGGCCAGAAAGATGGAAAAGAAAGTCAGGATAAAGAAGGAATATAAAAGAAAGAGGAGCTGAAGAGAAATGAAGAGAAGAGAAACAGCTACAGAACAGCAAAGGGAAAATGACAGAGAAGACAGAATGGAAAAATGGAAGCAGAGGGGAAAAGTGTTTTGCAGAGTTTTGCAATGACTCAGTTGAAAGAAATAATCTCAGAGGAGAACTGATTCATCTTCATTTCTACTTATCAGAAGAGTGAAAACAGCTCCTGATTTTTACCAGACTTCCGCAGCTGCTCTGATACAGACTCCAGTTTCATCACGTCTTCATCGAGTCCATCTGAGAAGATCACCAGCACCTGATAGATGAAGTTAGACGTTAACAGATCATGTTAAGGCTGGTTTTAATGTGAGAGTACCTGGTAGGAATCACCTCATTCTGACAGACCATTAGCATGGAAAGCAATTCAAGATGGCCGCCAAACAAACCCCATGGGTCATGAGTCGACCTTGGCAACAAGAAACGTTCTTAACTAGACACCATTAGGGTCTTTAAAAACAGGTTAGAAAAAAAAGGTCATGCTGGTACATGGGGACCCGTTTCTCCTGCTAGACTAGTAGTCTGTGGTGTGTTCAGGTGCAACCTTTAGGCTGAGACACAGGTGACATGAGACAATGCAACAATCGGCCGTTGTTGCCGCTAGTTCTTTGATGGCAGTTTAGTGTGTCTGTGCCTTTAAATTGCAAACGTTTATGATACTTACTTTTAGGATTTTTGAAGTGTAAATGCAACTACCTGAAGTAAAAAGCTAACGTTATGCTATAAACAAACTACACCATGGTAGCATGACTACAACTTTGCCACTGCAATGAGACTGTAAAGCCATGTTGACATGATGATGTTCGGTGGCTCATTTAGCCACTTCTTAGCAACTGTCTGTTTTGCGACATGTAAAGGCTTCAGCCTACAGATGTATTTTATGTCGCGGAACAAAAGTTGAAAGTCTCTTAAGCTTGAGTTAACCACAAACCTTATTTCAGGCATCTCACCAAAAACCCTTTTAAAAAACCCATTGACTTTGAGTCGGGTCCATGTCATTGGTTCGACAGCCCATTGGTTCGACATGCCATTAGTCCGACTGTCCGCGGTGCTGAACGGCTCGCGGCGGGCGTATGATGCGAGCAGGCTCACAGCTTATGTGTTTGCCACTTTCTTTTTCATTTTAACCCACACCATGATCTTTTCCTGACCCTAACCAAGTGGTTTTTGTGCCTAAACCTAACCAGACCTTAACCACAGGGCATCATGATGATTTTGGAACGGACTTCGGAACAATGGGTTTAATATGGTCGGAACAATGGGATGTCGAACTAATGGGCAGTTCCCCCTTGAGTCAAGGTAACCAAGAGTGCTAAAATGCTAACTCATTTCCAGTTTTCCAGGTCCAAATCCTGAACTAATGACATCACCATCAGCCTTAGCTGTACTTTGTGTTTACTGCTTATTAGCAGATTTTGACATGCTAATGCTTAACACCGGGCGGCACGGTGGTGTGGTGGTNTACCCTGCCTCTCGCCCAATGTCAGCTGGGATAGGCTCCACCCCCCCCCGCGACCCTCAAGAGGATGAAGCGGTTAGAAGATGAATGAATGAATGAATAATGCTTAACACCATGATTGTGAACATGGTAAAAATTATACCTGCTAAACATTAGCATGTTAGCATGTGGAATATACACTGTGGCTACAGAATGAGGAGGCATTTGCCACCCTAAAATAATTTCATGTTGAATAAATGCAAACACAATTTAAGATTTTCAGGGGATGCAAGCTGTGTCACTCTCACCTTCACATGAGCCCGGGATTTGAGCCTGAACTTCTCCTTGAAGACATTCAGCAGGGCACTGTTGAAATATGTGGGTTTAGATATTCGCAGGCGCATGACTTTATTCACCACGTCCTCATTGTATTCTTCGAAGTTTGTGTCGTACAAGGAAGATCCATCAGCATCTATCACTTGGAAGGCGATGTTGGTCTTGATAGGTTTCGGGCCAACACAGCACAGGCCTTGTACTGAAGAAACATAATAGGCAATCTTTGGCAGGAAGGTCTGGAGCTTGGTGTGGCCGCTGATCAGCATCTCACCCGGAGCTCCAGTTCTTTGAGAAATATCGAATCCCATGGCAATATCAATGGTGCAAACTATTTGGGGTTTAGGTGGGATTGGGGTGGTCGTATAGATCGGAGGGAAGGGAGGGTGGGGAGTGACGGTAGGAGGGGGAGGAGGGGGAGGAGGGGGAGGAGTGGGATATACAGGGTAATCACACATGACATCGATCACCTTTTGCTTGATATGGGTTAAGCCATTGAAGTTCCGCACAGTAAACAGCCTCTCTGGGTCGCCAGTGATCTGCAGGAGTGGCAGGGTGTGGACGTCTCCAACACCGATGACAAACATCTCAATATTCCTGTTCTTTAGAATTTCGGCCATATCCTCCACTTCATCCAAATCATGAGCACCGCCATCTGTGATCACCACCAGGTTCTTGGGGACCTCACTACGACTGCCATGCCCCGCCTCAAAGTATTTCTCAATGTGCCTCAGGCCCGCTGCAAGGTAGGTGTCTCCACCGGTGTATAGTAATTGTTCGATCCTTTCAACCAAAGGCTTCTCCTGGTAGTAGTCCTTGAGGTAAAACTCATGATAAGGCTGTGTGCTGAACTGTGCGAGTCCAACACGCACAGCTTCTTTACTGACTTTAAATTTCTTCACTAGGTCTTTCGTGAAGGTTTTCATGATTTTGTGTTCATCTTGGTTGAGGCTGCTAGACCGATCAAGTAGGAAGACCAGGTCAGCAACTTTGCAATCTGTCAAAGCAAAGCAAAAGAAGATAAACAAGTGTGCCATGAAATTATCACTGTAGAGGGCCACTGCTGGGAATGTTGGGCCCCATGAAAAGAAAACACTTTGGGCCCAACCCCCACAGGTCATACAAACCCATAACAGTTGCTGTAACACACAACTTAAGAACCCAATCAACCCATTCAAAGCTTTAAATAACCTTCTTGTGGTCCAGTATTTACTGTATGATATTCACTGACGGTGAACTGTGACAATATAACACAGTGCAGACATGCATGCAACATAATATAATACAATCTGTAATAACCAGTTGTATAATGTAGTACATGTACTCTTCGGTACAATTATGACATACTTGTACTTGAGTATTTCCATTACATGCTACTTTAAACTCCTATTTAACTACAATTCAGAATATATTGTACTTTGTACCCCAGATCTATTTGATACTATGTAGTTACAAGTGGCTATTAAAAGTGAAAACATGTTGGGGTGTCGGTGGCTTAGTGGTAGAGCAGGCGCCCCATGTACAAAGCTGTTGCCGCAGCGGCCCGGGTTCAACTCCAGCCTCTGGCCCTTTGCTGCATGTCTCTCCCTCTCTCTCTCCCCCCTTTCACACTTCACTATCCTCAATTAAAGGCAAAAAAATGCCCTAAAAATATATATATATATAAAAAAGTAAAAACATGTAGTTCTAATTAGGCATTTTTTGATTGTAGTATTTCTACTTTAACTGAAGTAAAACAATCTGTGTATTCCCTCCATCACTAACATCATAACCAAAATGTATCTAAATCTGCCTTTACAGCATTCTAAAGAGGAGGAAACTGTTCTTAAACATCTGACCATATGTTGGTGTTATGTACGCACCCAAGTAATCAAAATCAGAGGGTGACCAATGGAAAGGAAGAGCTCTGAGAGATGGGACAGACAATAGAAACCCCAGTGACATGGCCTCAGACTTTGCAAAATTAATTTTGTACCCTATGAGCATAAATTTTAATATAACTAGATTCTGTACGCCAACAGGTGGCTATGCATTCCAACAGAGTTTCTCACCTGGTGCATCCGGGTTTACTTTTGCAATACATGGCTCATTGAAATGTGCAGTAGCATTTCCCCCCGCTGGCCCCACCTGTGAGTTCCCACTTGGCTCATAGACCTTACATTATGATGATGTCACAGATTTTTAAATCATTTTTCTCGGCTTGAGGAAAGTTTTACAAATATAAAACCAGTGTGGACAACAACATAAGTCAAGGGGGTGAAAGTCAGAGTATGCTGGGTGGGAGGGGTGGTGAATGAGTCCAACAAACACCAACTTTCACCCACAAGGCCGTTGTTTGCTTCCTGTAAGATAGTAAAGCCAAACCCTGTTCTTTTTTCCTAAACCCAACCAAATCCGTGTTGGCTAAACGTAACCACGTTTGTTGTTGAAGGTAAAAAAAAAGTCAAGTCCCTGTGTTGCCCAGATGTAGTGTGTCTACTTTCAAAGAGACTGTATGCAAACTCTACATTTCTTGTGAAAATGAAATTGTAATCTGAAAACAGACATTGCATGTAACAGGCTGAAGTTGACACAGCGTACCAGCACGTCAACAACCAGGGTACCTTGCACGTTGTATGTCGACATGGAAAGTCCATGACCCAAGGTTGATATGTGATGAGGTTGGAGTGAGAATGTGTTGGCAAGGCTTAGTGGCTTTTCTGGGGCCTGACTGGGAGTGTCATCTAGTTCACTAAAACCTTGAGCTTCTCATTTAAACAGAAGGATGTGCAGATGGGCTGCTGCTGTCTACCCAAGGAGTTTAGGGGGCAATTTTGGCTTTTTGAAATTAACTGAATCAAGCAATTAAAACTCATCATGGTCAGACACCTCCGAGTTCAAGTGTAAAATATGTATTTTGGTGAGTTTCCTGGATTGAACCATTTAATCTTGACGCAAAAGCTACAAGTTCAGATGGTGTGGGACACCCTTTGGCACTACATATAATGCATCTTCACTGTAAAGATTTAGAACTACTGTGCATGTCAGCTCCACCAATATGCCATGACACACTCTTACCTGGCTTAGTGTTATTGCAGAGGATAGAAGTTATTTTCTTGTACTGAGCTTCCAGAGCTGCAAAATCTTCTACTTGGAAAACTTTGGACTCGTCGCCACCAGCCATCGTCAGCAGTTCATCCCTTTTTGCGTCTTTCACTCCAATACTGAGGACAATTACCCCGTTCTGTCGTAGTTTATCAGATGACCCCTTTAAGATGTGAGGGTTGGTGGCTTCCCCGTCTGTGATCACCATGAGAATCTGTGGCACGCCTTTCCGGCCACCATATTCAGCGCCAAAGTATTTTAATGAGAATTCCATGGCCTCCCCTGTGTAGGTGTCTCCTTCTGGTGGCTTTACCTTTGGTATTGCTTCAAGGACTTTTCGTTTTGAGTCATAGGTATCCAGAGTAAAATGTAACATGGAGTCATCAGAGTAGGAAATAAGCCCAAACTGAATCAGGTTCCTGGCAACCGTGGTTTGGTCCACTATTTTCTCCATAAACCTGCACATGCTTTGATACTCAGTTGAATCTATGCTTTTGGAGCTGTCCACCAGGAAAATGACATCAGCTTTTTCTATCACACATTCTGGTTGAAGAAAAAAGACAAAAAAAATAAAAATCAATGTAAATCATACAACTCTCAGACAGCATTTTTGGTGAAATATAAATGGGTGTCAAGCATGCATATGTTGTTGAACAAACTATAAAACATTTGCATGCTTATTTGAACTGCAGACTCATTTAAAGCAGACTTAACCCATCAGCTATCATTTGACAATAATAAAGCCTCTGGAGATCCACTATAGATAGTCTGGATATATGGGACAAGACTTCCTCTTCCATGTTCTGGTCATTTTGGCTAATCTCTATTAACAGATATCTGCATATAAATCCAAATTCCTTAAAGAAAGCTTATATAGAGCAAGTGGCAACCTCTGAGGCTGAAAAAGACGCCAAGTGCCAAAACTGCAGCTCCTCTAATGACCACTTGAGGCTGGTTCCAAAAGTGAGTCAATCCCCGTAGACCCCCATGTGAAAATGCCCAACTTTACAGCAGAAATAAACGTGTTTACTGCCTGGTACAAAACATGGTTTTAGTCTCTGTAGCTAATTTCAACATCCATAAAAAATTGTTGGGGGGCTCAGTCTCTTTTTAGAAGTCACTTGTTTACATTTTGATAAGGCTTAAAATGATGCATATTTTAAGCCCACTTTGAGGGACAGACAGTCTGCAAGACATCACCGCCACAGCTTCGGCCTCTTACCCAAATATGGTCACTTCAGGCTCCAAAAAACCAAGATGGCAACAGCCGAAATGTCTAACTCAAAGCTTCAGAGCAGGATTCCACCAAACAATGGGTGACATCAAGTCAAATATTTTATACAGTCTATGTTATAAAGCTAAATCGTAGTTTGACCAATAGTCAGATGGTTCTGAGATTGCACTTCAGCCAATGCACTCTGTCTTGAAGGAGTGCTCAGCTGCCACTCAAACACGATTGGTCAATACTACTGGACTACTACAATAGGACTACAAACAGAAACCAGAAGGCTTCCAGTACCAAAATCTTGTCCTGTTGCCTACAGACTCCACATTCATATGCAAATATCTGTTTACAAAAATTAACCTTAAACTAATGGCTCAGTGCTTTTACAAACTCATGCTCTGGGTAATTCAAAATATTTTTTGGTATAGTCTAATACTGCTCTTACTTTTCTCACAGATCTTCAAGGCCACCTTGCTCTCCAAGTCCTTAAGCCCATCAAAGTCCTTCTCAGAATACACCCTCTCCGATGAACCGCTGATCTCCAGCAGCTGGGTCATGTTGGCGCTCATCACACCAATGGCGTAGATCACCACTCCCTTATTCCTCAAAGCCTCAGCGGGGCCGTCGACCTTATCTTTGGCTTCACCGTCTGTTATCACTATCAACCTCTGAGTCAGTTCAGGACGCCCTCCTCTGTTGTTATCAAAGTACTGTGACACCTCAGTGATGGCCTTCCCTGTGAGTGTGCCTTCATTCATCTGCTGCATACCATCAATGGCATTCGCAATTTCATCTACGTTGTAGTATTGGTCGAGGCGAAACTCCAGATTGTAACTGGTGCTGAACTGCATGACACCAACATGCACCTTGTTCTGCCCGATGTTGGTCTTCCTGATGACAGATTTCATGAACTCTTTCATTGCCTTGAAGTCTTCTTCAGAAATGCTCTCAGAGCTGTCAGTTAAGAAGAAGATGTCGCCCTGTACCTCCTTGCAAGCTGTGGACACAGAACACAAAGAGGTTATTGTGGTGTTCCCTTTTCCCCTGCTTTTCTTGTAGCAGTTTCAGATAAAAAAGAAATTGGGGTTTTTCCGACACTGCTAGTAACAGAGGGGCTGCTAACTACGTTTGCCAACGTGAAAACATGAATGGTCTTATCTGGAGCCAGTGTTTGGTTTGTCCGATATGGGCTACTGCAGAAACATGGCGGTGCAACCTGGCATAGACAAGGACCCACTCCCCATGTAGATATGTACGTCTCATTCTAAGGTAATGAAAACAAATATTCACCAATATCTATTGTTCGCACCTGTATTCTTATTATGATAAGTCCCATTGTCCTTGTAAGTTGACAGCATGTGTCAGTTGATCCTAATCAGCATAGCTCAAAGCAAAAGGTTGAGCATGGTAACTCCCCATAAAAGGGCATGAGACTGCAGGGCCGTGTGCAAACACAAAGACTGAGCAGGAGGAAGAATTTGAGAAAATTATTGCCCAAACAAAAGTCATACGAGGGTTGAACACTGGGCCCCAAACATAAAAAATGAGAAATATGTTTCTGCCTCAAGCTAAGGAGTTCAATTATCTCCGGGGATCATGAGTGAGGGTAGAATGGAGCATGAAATGATTCAGCTGTTTGGTGCAGCATCTGCAGCGATGCGGGTGCTGCGCTGGACCATCATGGTGAAAAGGGAGCTGAGCCAGAAGGCTAAACTTTCGATTTACTGGTCCATCTCCGTCCCAACCCTCACCTATGATCATGAGCTCTGGTGATTCAAAGAATGAGGTCGTGGATACAAGCCGGCTAAAATGACCTCAGAAGAGTGTCTGGGCTCAGCCTTAGAGATAGGGGGAGGAGCTTGGAGTAGAGCCGCTGCTCCTTTACATTGAAAGGGGTCAGTTGAGGTGGATCTGATCAGGATCCTCCCGGGCGCCTCCCATTAGAGGTGTTCCAGGCATGTACCACTGGTGGGAGGCCCCGGGGCAGACCCAGAACATGCTGGAGGGATTATACATCTCCTCTGGCCTGGGAACACCTCGGGGTTGCTGGGGGTCCCAGGTTGCTGGGGAGAGGGACGTGTGGAGTACTTTACTTGGCCTGCTGCCCCCAGGATCACTGACACATGTCTACCTAAAGCATATGTGGGGTTGTACATTGAAAATAATAGGGGCGTCTTTTTTTATGTGGCATTCGCCGCCAGTGTGTTTTAGCCTTCACTGTTCTCATGCCGCAGTATAATTTCCCTTTGGCAACTCACAGTTTTGCATAGAGGCCTGAGCTCTCACGTCCAACAACAACAATGCTTCTGTGCCTCAAACCACCAAAATATCAAATCAAAAATGGCTGCATGTGTCTCCTTCCCTGAATTCCGCTAAATCCTAAACAATGGGCCTTAAAGATGATTACGTTAAACCTGCAGTGGTCTCCGGCTTACGGGAAATGGTGTTCATTAAAAACCACAAAAATAGAAATATTAAACAAATAATATTAGCAGCATCTTTCATCATCATCGTCCAGACATGAAGTGAACAACACAACATACTGCTGACTCTACTGATCAGGGGCCGAATTCACAAACATTCTGAGAGTACTCTCACAGAGCTCCTAACTTAGCAAGGAGTCCTAGCTTAGGAGTGATTTAGGAAAGTTCTCTGAGCAAGGAAGAGACAGCAGCTTTTATCTAGTGAGGGGGCGTGGTTGACCCTGTTGCTAGGTGTGATGCTGTCTTTTAACAGATGTGATTGGTTGTCACAGACAAGCTCTTTTGTGGGCCTGCAAGGTGTGGACACCCAGTGGAAATGAAATTAACTGCTGACTGTGAAAGTGTTGACGTTGTTAGTGTGATCACTGCTGATGGAAGGTTTAGACAGACAAAAGTCATCACTGCTGCTCTGTTGAATTTATCCAGTTTTTCAAATATCTTATTACTGTGATGATTTTATTTCTGGCGTTATAGCGTTATTTTGTTAGGTGGGAAATGTGTGCATATCCCAAATGACATCGACCACAAACATTCTCCCTGCACAATCTCATCTGTAGCATTTCATTTACTCACTCATTCAGTGTTAAGAAACCGTTTTCTCCTCTGCTTAGGAAACTCTTAAGCCTCTTAAAAGTCCTCCTCCCTGCTCCTAACAGTTTTTCACCTTAGGAGCTCTTTTGTGGTCTAAGATGCTTTGTGAATAACTTTTATCTTTACAAGGACCTAATCTTAACTTTAGAACTAACTTAACTTTCTTAGAATTTCGTCACTAGGAGCAACTCTTAGCGCTAGGAAGCTTTGTGAATACGGCCCCTGGTTTCACTTCAGCTCTCCATTTGCTATAAATACGCATTCAAAGTCCAGTAACTTTTCCTTACCGTCTTCAGAGCAGATGTCTATGACGATGTCCTTGTTGATTGATTTCAAGGCATCAAAATTGTTGACAAAGATAGCCTTCTTGGGGTCACTGGCAATCTGTTTCAGCTCATCTTCTCTTGAGCCTTTCACGCCGATGGCATAGATGATGATACCCTGCGCTTTCAGTTCCGCTGCAGGAGCACTGACATCATCAGTGGATTCCCCATCTGTGATTACAATCAGGTACTCTGGGACTTTGTGATCCCGAGCTGATCTCTTAAAGCGCTGGACCATGGATGATAGGGCTTTTCCTGTCTTTGTCCCACCTCCATCGTGACTAATACCCTCAACGGCTTCCTCCAGTGACTGGACATCTGAATATTCTGTTATATCAATTTGCAAAAGTGGATCATCAGAATATTTAACAAGCCCCACACGGACATTATCTGGCCCAATATGGAAGGTTTTAAGAAACTTGATAATGAAGTCCTTCATTTCCCGGAAGTCTTGGTTCCCAATGCTTTCTGAGTCGTCCATTAGGAAGTAGATGTCTGCCTCATCCTTTTGTATACATGCTGCAGATGAAAAGCAACTACAAGAGTTAGTTCCTTTCACATAGTCAAAGAGAGGAAAGTAAAAAATAAACACTTAAACACTGGGAAAGGTTTGAGTGAAGGCTAAACATAAAGAACAGATATTCAAGAGGCAACAAGTACAAATTTAGATCCCCAGAGCTCAAACAAACACATGGCTGGGGTGGACAGGCCGTTGATTAATGATCAACTACAACCTGGAAACTGACCAGAGATTTCTGGCTTTCATTATTCATTCTGGGAACAAATACTTTGTTAGGTTTTTTTTAAGTTTAGTCAAAATTACTTAGTGGTCCACACACCTGGGATTGATTGCACAAAACACACTAAGTGTGACACTTAAGGTTTAATTTCTCCTTAGCTGAGAGACTTACACAGTTGCACAGAAACCCTTAGAAGGTTTCCTCAGTTAAGGAAAAAAGTTAACTCATTAACTGCTTTGACAGAGATTTTACAGTGAAAAAAGTTTCCATGGAGATTGTTTGTTTGCTTGTATTGTCTCATAGAGTTGGCTCGTAGTTAGATGGCAGATGAAAATAAGACAATCATAGAAAGCACAAACTACAAAGTAAATTTAATCCCAAAATAACAGAAAACAGAAAACGACAGTAGGAAGAAGCAACAAAACTAATTCAGTCAAATCTGAAGTGTAAAATCAAAAGCATATCTGTTGGGTTCTCTTGATCGCAGAACCCTCTTCTCAGGGTGTGTGGTTGTTGTTTTTTTAAATTTAAAGGGTGTTTTGTGCATCTGATTTCATTTTGAGGAAACCTTAAATATAACTTTAAGGAAAATCTTAACTTAAGGTGTTTTATGCAACCAACCCCTGATTCTCATTTTTACTATTACCCACTCTTAACAAATGTATTATTTTCATGTCACAACATACTAATCAGGTATTCTTGAGAATTGGGACAAAACTTTCATTTGTATTGATTTTTTTTAAGAACATATTTTAAATGATAGCCAAAACAAGGTATTTTCAAAACCTTTCCAAAACTTTCCAGGTCTGGAAAAAGATTTTTCTAATTTCATAAGTTTTCCAGGAATTCTATGACTGTGGGAATCCTGATTTTAAGGGGGTTTTTTTTGTCCCAATTTGCAAGAATGGGTTTCATATCTTCTTTAAACATTGAATGAATTTATGGAAGCTGTCAATATTCACGTAACCAAAGACTACATTAATTTAAAAGATAATCATAATAATTGTCAAACCTTTTTTTGTTTCTTCTTCACTTGTGATGACTTGGATGTCTCTTTCAATGATGTTTTCACACAGGATTTTCTGCAGGCTCTGCTTCAGCACCTTCAGCTCAGTGAAACGTTTCACATTAAAAACATGCCTGTCGAGGGGATAAGACGCCATCGTCTTCAGTTCATTCTCAACGGCATTTTCAACTCCTACACAGTAAACGGTGACACCAGCTCGACGGAGACTGATTGCAGCATCGCTCACAGAATCCTCGGATTTACCATCAGTGATCACCACCGCCACCTGCTTGATACCTCTATCCTTTCTGCTGCCCATTTTCTTAATGAAGACGTTGTCCCGCGTGAAGTTTAGGGCAGCTCCAGTGTACGTACCACCTCCTCTGTAAGGTAGGTGCTTGAGGAATTGCAGGACTTCGGCCTTGTGACTGAACGAGTTAAGGAAGGCCTGCGGTGTTGAGACCCTGTTGTACGTAACGATGCCCACTCTGACTCTGGATTTATCGACATCCAGGCTGCTCACAAGTGACCCCAGGAACTTGCGCATCAGCATGAAGTTGGATTTTCCAATGCTTCCAGACTCATCAACGATGAACACAATGTCTGCCAGATTGACTCCTTTGCAATCTGTGGAAGGAGTGAAATTAGTTGACTTGAGCCATTTGCTATTTAACCATTCAAATACAGAAGATGACATGTATTAAAGGAATATTAACAATAATTATGTACATTGACCTACACAACACGCTTGATTTAGGGATTTGCGATCAGAAACGTGCCCAGGTCAAAAAAGGCATAAAATGATTTAAAAGGTGTTTTTTAGAATCTACATTTCTCACTCAACAGCATTCAGCCACAAGACTTGATCTAAACCTACTGGACTGTGTATAAAATGCTGGAGGACTTTTAATTTGAAACAGGAAAAAGCCGGCCCAGTCATGGCCCTGTTGTTGTGGTCAAGCCCAGAAATGAATGTAAATACATGTTAAAATGAAGAACAGCACACTGAGACACAGTCACACAGTACAACGAAGCTGCTTTCTCTGGAGCTGAACTCATCACATCCTTTTTGCTCAACTGAACAAAGCTTTCCCTCTTCAGCTCCGGTCAGGGATGGACGTCCCGTGTGACTAGTGGAGGAAGTTCCCCCAACAGATGGCGTGTTTTTGCCCAGTAGGACATGCTCCTAGATCAACATCCCACATCGCGCTCCTGGACCAACATTGCAATCATCCAATCTCAGCTCTCTGACATCATCAGTGTGCTGCTCCTGTGCTTCTTTCAGAATTCCCCTGTGCTTCTTCAGAGCTAAGCTAGTTTTCCAAGTAATCCTTCCTCACACTTAACAAAAACCTTGTAAGCTACTGCAGGGTTAGCAAGTTAGTTTGTTAACTAGGTAGGCAATGCTAACAAGTAAGCTGTTCACTAACAAAGAGTAAGGATAATATAATTTTTCAGTTGCAATTTCCTGTAATGAACACATGTTCCCTCCTTTTTTCCATGTTGATCCTGGATAGATTTGGTTAGGCTTATCCAGGACCATCATCATCATCAACACTATGCTGATTCTGGATAATCTGTTATGTTGACATCAACACAGCGGTGATGGTGCTGGATCAACATCAACAATTCTTTTCAGGATCAACATGGCAATGATGATCAAGATCAAGATAAACAAATTATCCAGGGTCAGCATGATGATGGTCGTGGATCAAAATAGGGAACTCTGTCCAGGATCAACATGTCAGTGATCGTTCTGGATCAACACGTGCACTGCAATCATGCAAAAAAAGAGTTTTGAATAGGCTGTTAAAAAGGCGGGAAAATGTGTCCTTTGCAGGTCTTTGCAACTGAAAAATGAATCATCCTTACTCTTATTGTTAATGAACATAGTTTTTCCTCTTAAACTTACTTGTTAGCATAGCCTACCTTTTTAGCAAGCTACCATGCTAATATTCTAGTCTATCGGCAAGGTAACTCATTAGCATAGCCAACCTAGTTGGCAAGCTAACTCGCTAACCCTGCAGTAAATTAGAAGGTTTTGGATCAGTATTACTGAGGATTTTGTTTAATAGCACTAACTTCAATTTTAAAACTAGCTTGTGCTCCTTCAGAGCTGACCTCATTTTCCGAAGTGTAGTTAGTACATTTAAACAAGATCCTCAGTAACACTGAACAAAAACCTTGTAAGCTCCTGCAGGGTTAGCGAGTTAGCTTGCTAACTAGGGTGGCTATGCTAACAAATAAACTTGCCGATAGACTAGAATATTGTTCATTAACATTAAGAGTAAGGATAATGTCAGATGATGATGCAGACTTTTTTTTTTTAAAGGATTACAGTGCTCGTGTTGATCCAGGACCATCACGGCCATGTTGATCTTGGATTATATGTTTGCTGATCCAAAACCATCATCATCATCATCTTCATCCTGCATTATTTGTTTAGGTCAGTCCAGGGACATCACTGCCATATTTGACCCTTGTTATTGATACAGAACTATCATCAACATGTTGATCCTGGAAAGAGTTGCTCATATTGATCCACGACCATCGTCATGTTGACCCTGGATAATTTGTTGATCTTGATCTTGACCATCATTGCCATGTTGATCCTGCATAGAATCACTGATGCTGATGCAGGACCATCAACGCTATGTTGATGTCGATGAACAGATTATCCAGAATTAGCATTATGATGATGATGATGATGATGATGATGATGATGATGATGGTCCTGGATAAGCCTAACCAAATCTATCCAGGATCAAAGTGGAAAGAAAGGAGGGAAAATGTATTAATTGCAGGAAATTGCAACTGAAAAATTATATTATCCTTACTCTTTGTTAGCGAACAAGCTAACTTGCTAACCCTGCAGTAGCTTAGAAGATTTTTGTTCAATTTAAATACCTTCAAATTTGGAAAACTAGCTTTGCTCCAATTAAGTACAAAGAAGCACAGGAGCAGCACACTGATGATGTCAGAGGGCTGTGATTGGTTGATTGCAATGTTGGTCCAGGAACGCGATGCAGGATTTTGATCCAGGAACAATTCCTACCAGTGTTGCCAACTTAGCGACTTTGTCGCTGTATTTAGTGACTTTTCAGACCCCTCTAGCAACTCTTTTTCAAAAAAGCAACTAGCGACAAATCTAGCTGCTTTTTCTGGTGTTATTGGAGACTTTTTGAGACTCTGACATGAAAGCGTATCGTTCTTACTATTCTCAATGAGCAGCGGATCCCTCCCTGGGATCCCCCAGTCCCTCCCAGCTGCAGTCAGAGCAGGAGATGTTAACCCTCCGCATCTAGACTGCAAATGAATTGCGCATGTGTGAAGCCGCCGCTGGCTGATCCTGACCTGGCTTACAGTCAGGGTGGGATGTGAATGTAAAATTTTCTTTGTCTAAAATAAATCACTGAAAGAAAGTTCATTTTTCTAAACATATTCAGGGTGTTTTTGACTCAGTGTTTGTATCTCTCATGACGTTATTCCTCTCTCCTACAGCGTCAATTACAATTACATGCTTATGGCCAATTATGCAAATTCGGTGATGACGTCATTTAGCGACTTTTATCGACTTGAAGAACAGCCAATAGCTACTTCTCTCACTGAGGAGTGGGCAACAGTGATTCCTACTTGGCAGAATCACGATAGGTTTCCGACGACAACAATAGTTTGTAAAACATCCTACAGGCGCAGAAAAGGAGAATTTTTTTCCATTGTGGTGGCATCCATTCTGACATTGTAACACAAAAAATCTATAACATTTAAATAAGGGCATGCTTTTATGCTAATATAACAATGGTTACAGAAAATGAGCAGAACAAAGTTGTTACTCATCTGATGATAGCAGTGTGCTTTCCTACCCTGTGACAGGAGTGTGTGGATGAAGCATTAAGTTGTTGAATTTTATTCATGTAGCGGCTGGCTAGTTAGCTAGCTAGCCTGCTTATTCCACCATGCTATCATACTACACTGGTTACAGAAAATAAGGAATACAGTAAGACAGGACTGTCAGCATCCACGGCTTGGTCAGCACCTATTCATTTTAAAACAATCAATGGGGAAACACCAGCACTAACGTCATCACACAGTCAGTCAGTCAGTCAGTCACAGACAGACTTCTGTGTTTATAGGGCTGTCCTCGCCTCTGCAGTCCAGCCAAAAATGACAAATCAAGAAATGTGGCTGATTAGGTGGTTGAGTTCCCAAAGGAATGACGATGTTTCTTACCTCCAGTTGTATTTTCCTTTATCTCAGCCATCATGATATCCTTCAAAACAACCACTTTGAGATCCGGGAATGTGTAGTCAAATACGTCTAATGCCCTCATGTCTGCACCTGCACTCATCCCAATAAGAGTCACTCCTTCTGATTTGATTAATTGAGCATCCCGAGACACAGGATCATCTGAGTCTTTTCCAGTCACAACAACCAGGTACTGTCGGGCGCCTTGGTCTGCACGGCCCCCTGCCTCTTTGGTAAAAAAGTGAGTTTTGGCATACTGCAGAGCACTGCCCAGGTTACGTGGTCGGTTGGGTTGTGGGCGCAGGCGGAAACGTTTGACAGCATTTTGGATCTCCTGTTTAGTTTTGTAGGTATTGAGAAAGAAGTCAACTGTGGTAGATTCGCCGTACTGGGCCAAACCAATACGGTAGGTGGACTCTGAGACATTAAGTTGATTGGTCAATTTGTTGAGGTCACCCCTGAACGTTGCAAACTGTCTTTGAGTTGTGCCACTGTCCACCAGGAAGAAAATATCTGCGTACCTGTCGGCCAAGGCTGAAAGAAGACAAAAACATAAACATTATTACATGTTACTGCAGTTCAGGACTGTAAAATTACTTCAGGGCAGTAGATTTGTAAAATTTTCAGCAGTCTGAGCACCAGGTTGTCAGTATGCTTCAAACAAAAAGCTTGTTGGATTGTTAAAGTGTGTGTGCACCCACAGTTTCAGACTGGTTTTTCCGAGCCAGATGTTTCAACTCAGAGATGCATGCAAATTTTTCCAGCTTTCGATCAGCGAAGACTGGCTTTGCATACAACACGCTCTCAAAGTCTCACTTTTCAGCGACATGTTAATGTTGTTGATGTTTTTCAAACGGCTTTTCAGTTTCTGACATACTGTAGGTGTTTTTCAGTGACATGTTTATGTAGTTCCAGCGTTCTTTTAAATCCCCAAACGTGGGCTTTTTTCAGTGAACTGTTGATGTTTTTCCAGCAGCTTTTTGGTTTCTAAACAATGGTGTGTTTTTTTTAGCAACCCATAGTTTTTCCAGCTTCTTTTTAGCTTCCAAACGTGGCTGATTTTTAGCAACCCGTTGCCATTTTTCCCGCGGAGTTGTTTTTTTACTGAGACATTGTTGCTTTTCCAGTGGGGACTATAACCCCAAACTGGGTATTTTAAGCCAAAACACAATCTTTTCCAAGCCTTTTTCTAAGTTTTGACGTTTATGCTTAATAATAACGTACAAATGTAATGTAGTCATGGTTTGAAGAAATGTACAATGCCAGTATTTTTCTGACAATGAAGTTGTTTTGTGGTTCGTACAAGACTGTGTAGGAACTTTCTCTTTTTGAAGCAAACTGACACCTAAACATCATCTGCTCACACACATTTTCATCCTGCCTTTTTAAAACAGGTGCAAACTCTTACCTGGCATTGGTGTAATCACTTGAACTTTTTTTAAAGTGGACTGCAGATTGTAACAGTAGTAAACAAATTGTAACGTAGACCGTAGGGGTTAGAGACGGAGGAACTATCTGTGCCTCGTTAAGATTCAAATAAACACAGTATCTCAACTTCATAGATCAAAACCTTATTAGCAGCCACAGATGCTCTTTATAAAATGTTACCTCCAATCCGTTGACTTACCTTCCAATTCATACTCCACAGATTCACAAACAGTTTGCAGCAGGCGGTCCGTCAGCCTCTGCAGAGCCTGGTAGCTGTCGATGGTGTGGAGGAAGCGTTCTGGAGGCCAGTTGGCAATGGTCTCAAGCTCTGTCTTGTTGACGTCACCCACCCCAATGCCAAACACAATGACTCCATGCTGCCTAAGTTTCTGGGCGGGTGCTTCCACTTTATCAGCTGACTCCCCATCTGTGAGCACCACAGCGATCCGGGGCACCCGTTGATCGATTCGGCTACCTGCCTGTTTGGTGAAGTACTCTTTCAGGAGGAACTCCATGGCCTTTCCTGTATTCGTGTTTCCTGTTCGGTAGGGAATTTTTTCCACTGCAGCCAGCAGGGACCTCTTGTCCATGTGATCCTTCAGCAGGAACTCCTTGTAAGGTTCTTCATTGTACTGAGCCAAGCCTATCCGAATGTTGTCGCGGCCGATGTCGAGGACCCTTACGATGTTCCGGAGAAAAGTCCGGACCTCTTGAAAGTTAGTAGGGCCAATGCTGGAGGAGCCATCGACTAGGAAGACGATGTCGGCCGCGGTGGCATTTTCACACTCTGGACAAGGGAGAAAAAAGGTCAGCTTCGCATGCGTCAAAATACAACATCTTAGACTAACAGATTAAGATGTCACAACTTGCAGTGATTTTAAAATGGTAAAATCCGCTTTTTACTTGAAACAGAAACCGTCACTGTTCCTTATTGTTTTAGGCTTCTTAAGAAATAAACCACATGAATACCAAACGTAGACTGTTCTCAACCACTTATTTAAAAAACACAGCATCATATGTTCAGTTTAAATATCTACCTCTTGTCTGAGCAGCGATGCCAGAAAAATACACTGCTATGATGAGGCTGAAGAGGAGACTCATTCTTCCCGTCATGCTGGGACAGCTCAGTTTCTCTCTTCCTGCAACAGATATAAGAGGAGTTAGCACAGACCATCATTTGCTGTGGAAAATTGTCTTTAGTTTTTCCCACTCACATAAATTAAAGGTCCAGTGTGTGGGATTCAGGTGCATCTATAGGCAGAAATGGAACATAATATTCATATCTATGTTTCCCTGAGTGTATAATCACCTGAAAACAAGAAACGCTGTGTTTTTGTTAGCTTAGAATGAGACATTTATATCTACATAGGAATCTGGTTCTCTACAGTAGCCCAGAATGCACAAACCAAACACTGGCTTTCAGTTGGGCCATTTGTGTTTTAACTTTTTCACTTCAGCCACCGTAGTTCTGCAACATAACACACGGGAGAGGTTTCAGTTCTGCAACCTCAAAGCTAGATGCCACTAAATCCTACACACTGGACCTTTTTAAACACAACAACTAAAAGGGAGGGTAATAGTCAAGTCATTGTCAATGGAGTCATTCATTTTGTGTTTGTAAACAGTGATGGCGTATTTTGTGGGCGGGGCCAAACTGGTGGCAGAAAGGGACAGTATTGGTGTGGGTGTGAGTGCCAAATAGAACCTAAAAAGCAGAGGTGGAAAGTAACTAATTACATTTACTCACGTTACTGTAATTGAGTAGTTTTTTTGTGTCATTTGTAATTTTTTCAGTAGTTTTTAAAATCTGTAATTTTACCACCTGGGTGCGGGGCACCGTGGCCGTACCCTGCGGCAGCAGGTGCTCGGCTGCATCCACCAGCCGACGCAGGCTGGTGTCTATCGAGGCCAGCGGGAGCAGCCTGTCACTCACGCCTGCGGAGCTGCCCCCGTCTGCCTCTTGTGCTCAGAGAGCTTTTGTTCGGCCCTTCGTCTAACACCATTGAACCGTTTTTTGCACTGGGCAACATTGATTTACAATTGTGGTGACCTCCTCCCAGGCTACCTTTGCATCATCAGCCCGTGGAGGTCTGCTCGCAGTTCCGTATATTCAGACACTGCGAGCTTGGACCTCCCGGACCAAAACATCAGTTTCCTCCTGGGAGAAGTTTGGCCGTCTGACGCTGCTGCTCTCTTCCGCCATGGCGAATTGAGTAAATTCTAATTACGCCTTCACGCGGCGCATTTAAGGGCGAGGAGAGGGGCTCATTTGATTGGTGTGATGTGTGTAAAACCCACTCCACGCCTTCTCTCCTCCCTCTTTCCGACTTGTGCAGGTAAGGGGGGGAGGTCGAGAGACAGAAGGAATACAGACAGAAGAAGCAGGGAGAGAACAAGGAGGGACAAGAGGTGACACAGAGAGAAAGGACGGTGACATGATAATGACATACAAAGCCAATTCAACCTGACCCTAAAGTTTTGCAAAAACAAGTGCTCAAAGAGCGGACACTGACATTCCAAAAAGCATGGTATGAGAAGTATCCCTGGCAAGCCCGGTTCTAGGCAGGCACATATGAGGGGGCAGTCATAAATGTGAAGGGGGCATCATGCTCCAGCACATTTTTGCCATAGGTAGAGCTGACAAATAAAGGTCACTCACTCACTCACTCACTCACTCACTCGCAGGATGTGGGGACGCTGTGTGAGTGCCCTATAGAGGGTGTCACCGTAGTTTCAAATGTGCTCACCGCTTGTTTTGTTGTTGGTAACAGTGTTTTCTACATGGAATTGGGTTGTTGTTAGCTGTGTGTCCAACCCCCAACCTAAAGAAATGGATTGCACTTTGTCAGGCCTCTACCCTAAGACCTGTCCAACTTGGGTGTCCCACCTGAAGACTAAGCTCCTGCTGGTATAGCTCTTAGGGTCACTGAGGCACACAAACCCCCTGACCACAATAAGGTGGCAATCCCTCAGGGAGGAAAACTGAAAAATAAAATAAACAAAAAATAAAATAAAAATTAAGAAAAAATAAAATAAAAATATCCTTCATCCAGGCACAACCAACATCTTAACATTTATCTTATTGGATGGCCATTAGGCATCTAGGCATATGAAATAAATTTGAACCTAATAATTACAATAACCTCACTATAGCCAGTATTTACCAAAGCTAGTCTTATAAAAAAAAACTTCTCAAACTAACAGAAATAACAAACACAACAGATATAGGCTAGAGCAGAAGTTTTATTTGTTTTTTGTCATTTTTTGTTGTTTTTTGTTTTGTTTTTTTTGTTAGCAATTTAACAGATTTCTCTTCACTCCACTCTCCTTTGAGCTGCTGAAAGCTGCAGGAGTTAAAAGTTAATAAAAGCTTTGTAAAAAAAAAAAAAAGCTGTGATTATCAAAAAACAGCGTGCAGAACTAGAGGCTGGGCGGGGCTTTATGTAGGGGTCTGGCACACACAGGGCATTTGTCCTCAGTTAGTCTGAGTGGGCAGAAGTTAGCATACTAAACAGTGATTGGGTGTTTACTGGGTGGGGGGTTGTCTCTGCTGACTGCAGATAGTAGATCACACACAGCTGGCACACAGCACGGAGTGGAGTGGAGACAGATGAGAAAATGTTTCTATTTTGTGCCTTTTTTGATGGATTTGATTTGAGGGGGCAAGACATTTGTTTAAGGGGGCATTGCCCCCTCTTGCCCCTGCATGGAACCGGCCTCGATCCCTGGCTACATGTTAGTATGGGTACTGAGGGTGTAATGTGTTTTCACTGCTCTAAATACTTTAAGACAGGGAAACCAGCACAAGCCAAGAGTATAGACCCAGCTTTTGTCAGTACTGGATTTCAAAACTGGAAAAAAGCACTTGAAAAATTTTCCATGCATGAGAAATCAGAGGGTCACAAAGTGGCTGTTACAACTGCTGCATATGAAACCAGGCCTGTTACTACACAGTTGAGCAGTGCAGTCAGTACACGCAAGCAGAAAACAGAGCTAGCCTGTTGAAAATAATAGGAGCTGAGATGTTTCTGGCGAGGCAGGGATTGGCCTTTAGGGGTCATGAACATCATCAAGGTAACCTTGACCAGCTTTTAAAATACAAAGCTGAAGGTGATCAGGCATTCACGAGGTGGTTATCTGCAAAGAGAGGCGTGCACACATCTTGGGACTGTCTAAATGAGCGGATAAATTTGATGAGTTGCAATATTCCATTATTATGGATGGAACAAGTGATGTCTCTGGTGTTGAGCAGGAGGCGCTGTGCCTACGTTATGTTGACGCTGATTTGTTGGTGCGTGAAGACTTCATAGGGTTGCATGAAACAACTTCTACAACAGGCGAAAACCTTGCCAAGATAATTTTGGACGTTCTGTTGAGACTGAATTTGCCAGTATCGGGCCTCAGAGGTCAGGCATATGATGGGGCTTCAAATATGGCTGGAAAGCACTCAGGTGCACAGGCTGTTATTCAGCGAGCACAGCCACTAGCACCATACGTACATTGTGGAGCACACTGTGTCAGTTTGGTTACACAACAAGCTTGCTCAGCCTCCAATGTTGTGCGAAATGCACTTGACTGGATACATGATCTTGGCACATTTTTTGGGCAGTCTGGTAAACTGAAAGACAAGTTTAAAGCCATTGTTGCAGCTGAAGGGGAAGGGCCAGCGGTGTCCATCAGGCCTTTATGTCCCACAAGGTGGACTGTGCGCTCACCTGCTATCCGTGCTGTTCTCAGCCAATATGGGATGGTGCTAAATGCGCTAGATGAGATGACTGCAAGTCATTCTGAGTCTGCAAGCCGGGCAGAGGGTTTACGTGTTCGACTGCAACAGGGTAATGTTGTACTGGGACTTCTGCTTGCTTTAGATGTGATCAGTGAACTAGAGGTTCTGAATGCATCTCTCCAGAAAAACACTCAGACAATAGAGGGCATGCTGTCTGCAGTCTCCCTTGTCCAAGACAGCTTGAAATCCAAAAGAAACACTGAACACTTTGAGGTGATCTTTAAGGAGGCAGATGACAAGTGTGACGCATCCACCACGCACACATAGGCCCCCTAAAAGATTTTCTGGTCAGGCTCCTGCATACACACCTGGATCAGCTGTGGATTTTTACAGACCAGAGTTCTACCGTGTCCTAGATACAGTAGATGCACAAATCACTGAGAGGTTTATGCAACAAGGCATTCAAACATTAAAAGAACTGGAAAACTCACTCCTGACTCCCATGACAAACGATGCAGCAGTTCGCAAATATCCTGAACTGAATGGAGAAGACTTGAGAGTCCAACTGGCCTTGTTTAAAAACAAGTACAAGGTCAACACAACTGCAGATGTTGTGCATGCTTTGAAAGAAATGCCCCCTGAAGTCCGTGGCCTGTTTGATCAGGTAGAGACACTAGTAAGGTTGCTGATGGTGGTGCCCATATCATATGCGGAGGCAAAGTGCAGTTTCAGTGCATTACGCAGATTGAAAACATGGTTGTGATCAACCATGACTCAAAAAAGGCTCAATGGCATTGCTGTGTGCCATATTCACCAAGACAGACATGACAAACTGGACAGACAAGATATTGCCCAGCAATATTTTCAGGGAAATGAGAGGAGGAGAGTTGTTTTTGGGACCTATTGAGTCTGCTTCTAGAGGGTAAATTTGTTTGGCTGCAGAGGGAATTCTTTTTTTTTTTTTTTTTGATCAATTTTGTTTATTATTGGAAAAAATGTACAAAGAAAACAGTCATACTTACAGAGGGAATTCTTAACATTTCATTTAAAGTGCGAATTTCATTTCACATTTCATGCCATGTAGGCTATACTTACTTATTTTTATTTATGTGAATCTGTTGTTTAAGTGTTTATACTTCTGTTTTCATGCACATTGTTATGTTGATAATCATTTACATGAAGGCACAAGTGTGAATCATTTCAATTTTATTTTATTTTTTTTATTTAATTTTTGCACATAGGTTCTTTGCTTTGCTCAGAATACAGTTAAAGTTTCAGTGCTGAGAGTCTTCATCCTGCTGAGATCAGCAAATGTTCAAATAAAACATATGCAGAAGGCATGAAGTTTTGGTGTGTGATTGACATACCAGACAAATAACAGTTTACATACATATATATATATATATATATGTATGTAAACTGTTATTTGTCTGTCAATATATACATGTATGTATGTATGTATGTATATACACATATATATATATATATATATATATATACATACAATCTCACTCAAATTCTACTGCAGAGACTGGATCACTTAATTGGCCTAAAAGGTTCTGCACTGAGCTGGTTTAAATCTTATTTATCTGATCGTTTTCAGTTTGTTGATGTTCATAATGAA